>NW_027096225.1:0-60000 GCF_019320115.1 Miscanthus floridulus
ATAGACCACATTTTTGTCCTTGTATTTCTGTTCTTTGTGATTTTTGCCATTGCCTGGACCTATATTATTGTCCGGCTCTCTTCTTCCCCAACCGCCCACCCACTCTTTGATGAGTGATAACCAATGTTGACTACTTGTAGTATGTAAACTAACCAGAGTTCTTTGTAAGAGACGAACAAAGATGTGCCAACACACATCTTATTTTTGTCATTTGTGTTTCTGTCTGTGCAGGATCTAGTTGTTCCTATTAAGTTCAGTAGCAGCAGTAAGCAATTAACTTATAGCATTCCTTGGTTTTCATATAGCAGCAGCAGGAACTCATGAAGCCTTCGCTGTTTGGGCTGGGCAATTGTGTTTATTTTGTGGAATGCATGCAGCAGCAAGGTAAGCAACCTGGTCATCCTTAAGGTATATCGTCACTGAGAATTGAAGATGGATTGTTAACAAGTTTATCATTGTCTAGGTCACCAAGCTTTGTGATTTGGGGGTGGATGACAATGTTTGTTCTATGGGTTGGGCACAGTGTGGCACTCACCTATCTGTAGGTACAAATCAAAGAAAAGTTCAGGTTATGTCCCATTCTCAAGTATAAACATTATCCTACTGAAGCTTCAATTTTCTTTTCTGGTAACGTATGGTCCCTAATCTCACATATTTTCTAGGTTTGTGGACTCAAGTGGTCTTATAACAATCGTCAGCTTGCATTAGGTGGCAATGATAACAGAGTAAGATGCCTGTCCATTTCTTGTTAGTTTGGAATGCATTGTTCTTAGTACACTAACACATAGGTAGTTTTCAATGTGTCAATACCTGCAATCCTTGTTTATCTCTCTTGTCACCATTACAAAAATTGCAATCATTTTCTGAAGGCATGTCAGCCTGTGATAATTGTCATGGAATTTTGAAGGCGTAAACCTTATAACTGTCTTTTTTTAAACTTAAAGCTAGGAATGGTGAAGACATTTTTACACAAAATGGCAGATGGAACTTCAACAATAAGGTCAGTATTTGTTAGTCTGTAGTCAGTTAGTTTGCCCTGAAATGAGAAATGTCCTGCATTCATAACCCCACACTAAAACAACTCTGTTCTGAAATAAGAAATGTCCTGGCAGACATGTTGGTGCACCAGTCAGTTCATGTTGCCGGGAGCTCCAGTAGAAGCCAGTTGGTGTACCGAAGGCATGGTGGTTCTCCAAGGGCATCTCCAGTGATTGACCTCAACAAGGCCTGTGAGCCGGTACAAAATTGCGATAAACCTCATTTCACTTGCTGCAATAGCTCTCAAGTTTGTCAGTTATCTCAACCGGTTTCTCATTTCAGGGTTATGAGGAGATGGAAATCGAAGAGCACCATGGTTACAGGGCCCCTCTAGGCTTCAACAAGTCAAAGAGGTATCTAATGGAAGGTGATGCTGCTGCCGGCCCAAGCCAGGTGAGAATGCCTGTGTTCTAGGATGTCCAGAACCCAGCAGGGTGATCTGGGAAGAGGAAGATCTCATGGCAGCATCAGTTGGCCCTAAGAGTATAGGTATCTCTTTTTGTGCGCCCTTTTTCTGTGATATTCTTTGTGTTCTGGCGATGTGTGGATCTGTGTTTGCTTAGATCGGGCATTCGACACCCCATCGATGTTGTTTTTTTTGCGCAGATCTAGAGTGGAGTTTAGTTAACTCATATTCAGGTTCCAGGCTGTATGTCAGTTCTAGGCTCAATCTCAGATTTGATGTTGTAGGTTAGGTGATGTGAGATCTGAGCTCCCTTGTCTTAGGTTTTTGATCATTTTTTTGATTCCGTGTTGGTTGTTGTTGTTGTTGTTTTTGTTGTTGTTTTGCGGGGTTCTGTCTTCGCTCGGTGGAGCAGTCGTTGTCACATCCATCATCTCGCGGTCCGGTCACCGCCTCTGTGGCCCTGTTGCCTCTAGCCATAGGAGGAGGGTGGGGTGGACCGGTGTCCAGTGGAGTAGAGTAACCTAGTCTGATTCAGCTAGCGCATAACAAAGTCGTTGCCTATGCACTTGTCTATCACGGCGGCTGTCCCAGTGGCTAGTGCTACTACTCCTACGATTGGACGATGCCTTGTAGCAGGAGTAGTTGATCTTTCGGTATTTCTGGCCTTCCTCCTGCGGTCCTGACTGCCTTCGCTTCCTTTGCTGCACACAGTGTTGCATTGAGCACGGCGTGGAGCTGTCGCCCCGGTCACCACCCCTGTGGCCTTCTGCCCTGTCAAACCATACCAAATCTATAGGAGGGTACCAGGTTGTACTCCATTGTAGCCCTTGTACTAGAATGCTGCAGCGAGCGGAACTCTTAGTCAAAATTAGTAGACTAAAACTAGAACTTGTATCCAATAACAGGCTGTAGGCTCAACTCTTAGACATACTCCTATATAATCCATAATAGTTTTTATCCATAATAGTTCTTTTGAGTGGCGTTTATTGTTCTTGTCCATAATAGTCGCAGTGCTTTGTTCCTATTAATCTGTTCTATTCACGAAAAACAAATAAAACATTCAGTTACTTAATAATTGCAACCAGCAATGCTGTAAATTGCAATTATTGAGCACTGCAATTTTAGTGTTGAGGATATGCAATATGTCCCTTTTTACTTTCAGGGGTTGACTATTAGTAAGGAAATCATTTTTCCACGAGAATCCTTCCAACTTTTTTGATCTGGGTTCTAACTTTTTTGATCTGGGTTCTGTGTAGTGGGTTGTACATATTTATGATATTTGTTTGCTGCTGTTGTTCGTAGCTATGAATGTGCAGACTGGAGAGGAGGTCGCCGTCAAGCTGGTATTGGATTCTCTCCGATTGCTATTTATTTGTCACCATACCATAGAATTTGCCATGTCGGTCTATTTCGCGATAAGATCACTGAGATGTAAAAATCTAGCGAAATGAAATGATGATGGTCCATTTCAGTACTGTTTGTCAACACTGTTAGATGTTTGGGTTGGTGGAACCGATTGTCATTGGTGTTGCCGCTTTTATTGCATAGGAAAATGTCAAGACAAAGCACCCGCGGCTTCATTATGAGTCGAAGCTATACATGCTTCTCCAAGGAGGAAGTAAGTTAATGCCATAGAGCCTATCCACCCATCTAGTTTTAGTTATGGGACGGTACTCTGTGGTTAGTTAGTTGCTAGTATGATGCGCGAGTTGGGCTGACCTTTTCGCCCCCCTTTTTGTTTCGTTACAGCTGGCATTCCACACCTGAAGTGGTACCGCGTTGAGGGGGAGTATAATGTGATGGTGATTGATCTTCTTGGCCCTAGCCTTGAGGATTTGTTCAACTATTGCAGTAGGAAGTTCTCTCTGAAGACTCTGCTCATGCTTGCTGACCAAATGGTGAACACTTAATCCCAGATTTTTCAAACTGTTCCATTTTGTTTCTTAACTTTAACTTTAATCTCAGTTCGTTGTGCATAGGGCTGTCCTCTTTGTCCTAACTCTGTGAATTGCTAGTGTTAACACATTCCTTGTTTATCTTTCAGATTAATCGGGTTGAGTACATGCATCAAAAAGGGTTTCTTCACCGTGATATAAAACTTGATAATTTCCTTATGGGCCTTGTTTGCTTGATGGAATTTGTGTGTTGCATTCTCTTAAAACACACGTTTTTTCCGGTGTTTCAATTTGTGTGTTTCTTAGGCATCTAACAACCATGTGCTAACTAGTCCAAAAACACGTGATTTTTCCTATGTTGAAATCTGTGTGTTTTACATACAGCCAACAACCATGTGTTGGCTTATATTAAAACACACGTGTGTAGAGTAGACAGACTCTATAAAATATTATCTTAGCCATATCACGAAAAAGTCTATACAGTAGAGTTTGTGAGCCCGTGACGCCGCGCTCTCTATGACTGTGTTAATTTCACGAACTTTGCTTTTTGAATTAAATGATACTTTAACATCGGTATTTAATTTAATAATATTGTTATCTTATCATATGATTCGTGTTTTTTTATATAAAAGATTTAGTTGTTCCGTAGCAACGCACGGACACGGGTACAGAGAAAAGTTACAAACTGAAGCGGAGACCGCCTGCACTGCTGCACTTCCACGCGACGGAAGAAGGAAACCTTCGCGCTGCCGACTTGCCGGCGCGTACTCCGCCTGCGTCGTCTCCACGCTACACGTTTCCCGGCCTATAAATACGCGCGAGAACGGGAGGCGGGCACCGTGAGATCAAAATAAAAAACAGGATAGACACGTTTCGTTGACATCATGGCGAGAAAGAGCGGCGGCCAGTGCGACGCCTGCCGCGGCGACATTGGCCTCTGGCAAGCGATCTTCACGGCGGAGTGCGCCCACACGTTCCACCTCCGCTGTGTCTCCGGGAGCGCTACATGCCCGATCTGCGCCGCGCGGTGGAGCAACACACCGGCCACGGCCCCCGCCCCTGCGCCGGCCACCCCGTTCTCCTTCGCGTCGTTGCCTCCACCATCGTCTACGGGCCTGTTTGGACAGTCGGCCGCGGCGGCGGCGGACTCCTCATCCAAGACAAGCCTGTTTGGGCAGCCGTGTCCGTCGACTACTCAGAACTCCTCCTTCAGCTTCTCTGGACCGCAGACGGCATCTCCATCGTCGTCGCTGTCTGTGTCGATGAGCCTGTTTGGACAGCAGGCACCGCCGACGCCTGACTCCGCACCGCCAGCAACGCAGACGCCATCGGGCCCAGTCTGCCATGTCGCCATGGGCCGCGGCCAAGCCACCGTCACATCCGAGTGCAACCATACATTCCACCTCCGTTGCATATCTGGCAGCGTCTGCCCTGTCTGCAGCGCACGTTGGCGCGACGATGTGTCCGTGGCGTCGTCCCCGTCGCCGTCGCTCCACCCCTTTTCCTCGCCGCCACAACCGCCCATGCTCCGATGGCGCGACGGTGTGTCCGTGGCGTCGTCCCCGTCGCCGCCGCCCTACCCCTTTTCCTCGCCGCCACAACCGCCCATGTTCCAGCCGTTCACCCCCTTGCCGCAATCTTTCGGGCCCCGACCGGAGTCAGCGGACATGGCGCGACCGTGGAGCCGTCGCCTCTCGACGGCGGGGAAGTTGTCCAGGAAGCGACGAACAATGGAGTACTCGAGCTCAAAACGCACTGCGAGCACTCGGCTGTCGCGAGAGACACGGCCCGAGATACCTTCGCGGTGCTGGTGCACGCCAAGGGACCTCCCGGGACCGCCGAGGCGTCGGCGCGTGCGTCCCTCGATCTCGTCACGGTACTCGACGTCAGCGGCAGCATGCGTGGCTCCAAGCTGGCGCTGCTGAAGCAGGCCATGCGCTTCGTCATCGACCACCTCGGCCCCGGCGACCGGCTCTGCATTGTGGCCTTCTCGTCCGGGGCTCACCGCATCATCCGGCTGACACGGATGTCGGACGGTGGGAAGGCCTCGCCAAGGCCGCCGTGGAGTCCCTTGTCGCCCAAGGCAGCACGGACATTAGAGGCGGTCTTCGTGTGGCTTCCGATGTGCTCGATGGCCGCCGCCACAGGAACGCCGTCGCGAGCGTTATCCTTCTCTCGGATGGCCAGGACAACTATACTCTTCGCTCCTACGGATATCATGGTCCTTCCAAGGGCTACAACGACCTTGTGCCACAGTCCTTGAGGCGCAGCAACGGCAACAAGTGCCCACCGGTTCATACGTTCGGGTTCGGCACGGACCACGACGCAGCGACGATGCACGCCATCGCGGAGGCAGGCGGCACGTTCTCCTTCATCGAGAACCAGGCGGTGGTGCAGGACTCGTTCGCGCAGTGCATCGGCGGGCTCCTCTCAGTCACGGCGCAGGAAGCCCGCGTCGCCGTGGAGTGCCTGCACCCAGGCGTGCGCGTCCGGACGGTCAAGTCGGGCCGCTACGACAGCCGCATCGACGCGGGTGGGCGCGCCGCGTCAGTGGACGTCGGCGAGCTATACGCGGACGAGGAGAGGCGCTTCCTACTGTTCCTGGACGTGCCCGTCGCCGCCGGGGACGGCGCCGACGACGGCAGCGTGACCCGCCTGATCAAAGTGAGCTGCACTTACAAGGATGCGGCAATCGGGCGGTCGGTAGACGTTTCCTGCGAGGACGCAGCGGTGCAGAGGCCGGTGGTGGTGACGGACATGGAGCCGTGCGTGGAGGTCGCGCGGGAGCGCTTCCGCGTGGAGGCTGCCGAGGACATCGAGGCGGCGCAGGCCGCTGCGGATCGCGGCGAGCACGCGAAGGCGGCGCAGATACTGGACCGTCGGCAGGAGGCCTCGGCGGCCGCGGGGCTGGCGGGCGACGAGAGGTGCGCGGAGCTGGTGGCGGAGCTGCGCGAGCTGAGCGCTCGCGTGGCGAACCGGCGGGAGTACGAGCAGACGGGGCGCGCGTGCCTGCTTGCTGGCATGAACTCACACGCGCAGCAGCGGGCGTCCACGGTGCAGCTATTCGGGTCGGCGGTGCCGGCGTTCGGGACACAGACGACAGGATCCCCGTACGGAGCATCAGCGGGATCCCCGTTCTCGTTCTCGTTCCAGCAGCCAACATGCCCACCAGGGGCATCGCGTCCAGTCTCCAACAGATCGACTTCGTTCGGAGGGACGGGTGCCGCACCGCAAGCAACACCTCCTATGTTCGGGTTTCAGCCTCAGCAAGCAGCAACTAGTCTGTTCGCGTGTGTGCCTCAACAAGCAGCAACTAATCCGTTCGGGGGTGTGCCTCAGCGAGCAACTAGTCTGTTCGGCCTAGCGTTCGGCTGTCCAGCTTTCGGCAATGCGGTAAATTTGGGTACAGGTATATTTGGTGTGAGAGAAAAATACTGTTTCCATAACTAAAAAGTAAAACTGATTCTGAGTTATAAGCTCAGGCGAAAAGGGCCCAGGCTCGCGACGCCTGAATGCAGAGCATGGTGGAATCGTCGAGACAGCCTCTTTGGTTCCAAGTAGGACAATTGGAAGCTTGCTTGCTAGAAGGTCCGGGAGAAGGCCAAATTAAGGCGTGTATTGCTTGAAGTTTAGGGGCCTAATCGTTTGAATTTATCAACCGGCGTATTAGCTAGAATCAACATAATTTCTCTCTCACAACAAAAACAAATTCAGTCGGTTTATCAGTTCGCTTTAATACCAGCCAAACAGACCCTAGGTTGTTAGGTTAGCCTATTTGTCGTCGAATTGAAGGTGGCAGTGTCTTTTTTTTTAGAATTATACAGTTGTCTTTGATATCAAGTTCTCAACTATTAAGCGTATCTCAACTTATGTAAATCGTTTGCATCTGAAGAAAAATGTGTTTTGCAATATATTGGTATGGTTCGATACACGGACCAGACAAATTCACGAATGTATGTGTCAGGGACAGGTGGGCTTCCAAGCTGGGCCGTGAGATGGGCTTCCAAGTAAGAATAAAGGCCAGAGCGGGCGGTTATCGAAGGGCATCGAAGAATTATTCAGAAGACTTCCATCTCATTCTACCTTCTACTGTTCTTCTTCCTTTCGAAGCCTCTCACTCTTGTACCTAGATTCCCTGCTTCCAGTACCTTCTAGAACCTTCTAGGATCTTCCTCCTAGCATCGATTCCCCTGCTTGCTACCTTCTCCCAGATTCTATCTCATATTGTATGGGATCATAGTACCTGTGCTTATTGTGATTGTGTTGGATCGATCTGTGTTCTATCATCCAGAATGTGTGCTGCTAAGCATCAGAGACAGTCGATTCTCGGTCTAGCACCATGAATCCCCTTACCGAGATCTCTCCTTCTACCCAGTTCCTCCTCGACGCGATCCGCAGGAGGTTCGACGAGTCCGATGCTCGTTTCGACCGGCTGTTCGCCAGGCTGCAGCAGCCCGCACGCGGACGCGCTTCCTCCTCCTGCGACGACGACTCGGGCGCCGGCCCCGTGGACGCGCTCGCCACCCCGACCGACCCCGACGCGCCGCTCGACGCCCCGCTCGACGTCGTCCAGAAGGTCGCCATCGCGCTACCCCGCGGCTCCAAGTCGTCGAGCCTCGGTTCCGTGCGCGATTCCGACCTCGCCTGCACGGAGCAGCTCGTCGTCGACATTGGAGCGTCCGCGTGCACCATCACCGACACTGCTGACGGCGCCGACATCTCCCTCGAGCTCGCATCCGACGCCGAGGTGGTCCCAGACAACTGGGGAGGGCTGTTCGAGCAGCCTGCCCACGACCCGGAGGAGCGCGACCTCGACCTCTCCGCCATCGATGTCTTCGGCTCCGCCCAGATCCGCAACGAGCACGACCTCACCTCCAACGTCCCCGTCGCGCTACTCGACATCATCCACGAGCCCGCTCCCATGCTCGACGACATCGTTGACCTCGACCACCTCAGCCTCCTTCCAGACATGCTCCTCCGCGACATCGTCTCTCGTCTCCCCATCAAGGACGCCGCGCGCACGGCGGTGCTTTCCCGCCGCTGGAGGCCTCTCTGCGCCTCCCCATCCGTGTCGCTAGTGCAGATGGAGGCGCAGCCCTTCTTCCTTGTCGCATGCACCAAGCAGGAGCGGCGCCCTATCATCCGCGCCGAGGGGATGGGTGCCAGCGGCCGCGTCTTCGTCGGCGTGAACATACAGCGGCTCCACAATGACTTCGCGCCCGACGACCCCGGCCTTCTCCACTGTGTCTGCCTCGGCCCCGTCATGTGTGTGCTCCGTTCCACCCCACTCGGTGGCTACGATGGCTCCCTCGACGACGACCCGGAGTCCGGCGTCACCCACTTCGACGCGCCGCTCGACCGAGCCGTCGGTCGTGATGGCCAGGCACCCCCCGCGGCAGCCACGCTCCGCGCCGATGCTGTGGGGGCTGCAGGTGGTGGGCTGCGCGCAGCCTGCGTGCAGACCCATGTTGGCGTCTCTAGAGAGCGGCGGGGTGCACGGCGCTGCAGTTCGCCAACAACAGCTTCTTCCGCTACTTCAATTTCGTCATCCATAGCAACCTCTACTGCAGCACCGGCTTCACCAACCCCTCCTCCACCACGGGATGTGCCCTCCATTCGTGCAGCAAAGGTGTTCGTTGGAATGTCGAGTCTGCAAGAGGAGCAATCTACTCTGTCAAACAATGTGAGTATACCAGCTATGTCAGTACATGATGCAGTCTGCTGCTTCCTGGTAACTGCATCAAGGCAATGTGAGATTCCCTCACCACCAAGGACAAGCATTTTCAGCTCTGCAGTATACCCAACAGTCCAGTTCTGGGGTGTCAAAATGCTCACCAAACAATTACAGAGGAGCATTCCCTTTCCTTCACTTTCAGAATGTGATCAGACAGAGTGGTCTATTGGGCTATTTGTCTACAAGGATGATCTATTTCTATGGGTTAGTGGCAAGTGCTCAGTGGCAGTTAGAGGGCATGATCTTTTACCACCGCCAAAGCCACCTGATCAAAGTGGTTGGAACATTCACAATTTTGAGCTGTTACCCTTCTTTGTGTTGCAACCGGTGCCTCAGTCCACCTCTCTGTTAAACGATGTGAAGTTTGCCATGGCATTCTGCACTGGAGTGCTCTCACGGACTTTTGGGATGCAAATGCTGGTGTCTTATGGAGATCACGTGGTGTTTGATAGAGGAAAATCCATAGAGTCATTGTGTAGGCCATTCCATCAAACAGATTTTATCTTGAGTGCTGCAGTACCAGTCAAGCTTTTATGGTCATCACCACAAATCAGAATGGTGTTTCTACAGGATGCCAATGTCGCAGTGCAGCAGCTAACTGACATGCAATTATTGCAAAATTCATTGGTTTTCTCTGAAGTTATCTGGATACAATTTCGAAGGCCTGTAGCAGTGGACACCTTGAGAAGTCACTCTGTGCCTGCTGGGAAGTTGTTCGGTTACAATCAGTCTACTGTGCAGATGGTACTAAGCTGGTGTGGATGGTTACCTTGCACAATGATGCGTTGGGCTGAGCATGGCACAGTGACCCGAGCAAGTGTGCAGTTGTCCATTCAGTACAAGAAAAATTCAAGAGAGAAGGAGGATGCGTGCCTACAACTTCATGTGGTATTTGATGTTCAGTTCAGTGAAGTTGATTGCCAGAACAGCTTGGTCAACCCTGAGCGCAGGATTTCTTTACAGAGCAAGGGTGGTTTCAGAGTTGACAAGCCCAGGAATTTCACATTAGTACAAGGTCCTCAGTGTATTGATGACAATGGATGGGCAGCTATGCATTGGAAATTTTTCAGTAATGGACAACAACATTTTGAGAAATTATCACCAGGGAACAAATTTGATTTCATTCCTGATATGTTGGTGATGGAAACCTCACTTGTGCAAATGCTTGATTGGTTAGATAGCTACTTGTGGGGAGACAATGTTAGTGCAGTTCAAGGGAAGCATTTCTCGGTTCTTTCTGATGCAATACTACTCAATATGTTGATTGGTCTGACAATGGTCCATACAATGGCTGACTGCAGCAAGAAGCAGTACAATTTGGGTATGGACATTGAACCAGAGGTAACACTGTATTCCAACAGAAGCCTTGGTAAGCTGAGAATGGATGAGGATGAAGGCGCTCTATCAAACGCTTACCGGCACAGTCAATCTGATATGTCTGTACAGTTAATCCAACTCAGTTGGGATCCCGGTGGCGTCAACAACAGCGGCTTGGGGGCAAGCCGCATTTTAAGCGGAGGGGAATGTCAGGGACTGGGCCACCAGGTGGGCTTCCAAGCTGGGCCACGAGATGGGCTTCCAAGTAACAGTCGCCGGGACGGGAGATCAGAATAAAGGCCAGAGCGGGCGGTCATCGAAGGGCATCGAAGAATTATTCAGAAGACTTCCATCACATTCTACCTTCTACTGTTCTTCTTCCTTTCGAAGCCTCTCACTCTTTGTCGGATACCTTAGAACGGGGTACCCCAAGCAAACATCAAACGGGTCGCTGAAATCCCATCTAAAAAATAAAGCTAGAAGGTAAGCCGTAGGCCCCTCACCTGCCACGACCGAGCCCACTGGGCCCTCTTCCACCTCGCCTCGACCCTCGAGCAGGAGGTCTCGGCACCTTGGAACAAACCCCGCCTCGCGCGAGGCTCCCCAGGGGAGGCCTCGGCAGGGGGCGCCGTCTCCGTCTCGCACGAGGCTCTCTAGGGAAGGCCTCGGCAGGGGGTACGTTCTTTGTATCGCGCGAGGCCTCAGTCTCCATGTCGCTCGAGGCCAGGTCGCCCGCAGCCCGTCACCCCCCGCCTCGACCGACCCTCCAGACAACATGTCATGTCCCATTAATGCTTCAACCACTCCCGCAATCTCAGCCGGACGATGGCTCAACACCACAGAAATGCCGACGCGACCCGAGGTCGCATCAGCGCCATGCCGGCCGGGACAGGGCACGACGGGGATTATCGGCCACTGTGTCCTAACGCTGTATCCACGATCAGCGCCATACCGGCTGGGACAGGATACGGCGGGGATTACTGGCCACTGTGTCCTAACGCTGTATCCACGATCAGCGCCATACCGGCTGGGACAGGATACGGCGGGGGTTACCGGCCACTGTGTCCTAACACTGTACCTACGATCAGCCGCCCACTCGAGGCCTCGGCACTGTACACCAAGGTCTCGGCTATCTTGGGGTACGTGCCTGCCGAGACCCCTCCACCACGGTGCAGCCTCGACACCGACCAAGTCTCGGCCTCGTGCGCGGTCCGTCCACAGTGGCTTGCACGTCCGCCGCACCTACTCCGAGGCAGTCCCGGGGCTCCCACGACGCACAGGATCTGATGGGACGGCCACGCTGCCTCAGTGCTCCAAGGACGGACCACTCCGACGGCCACACCGCCACAGGAACAGGCTACAGGGTCCGGACACGCCACCTCTGCTCACACGACGCCGTATAGTTAGCTCATGTACCGTCCTAGTCCTCCCTTCATGCTATAAAAGGAGAGGACTTGGGCTGTTTTAAGGGGGAGAAAAAAGAACACCTTGTATAACACACACACACACACGCATCCCTGCCGCCTGAGAGCAACGTCTCAAGTGGCCCGCACGACACCCTGCCGAGACCTGAGACCAGCTCCCTCTCTCCTTTAGCTTGTAACCCCCTACTACGAGCACCCCGGTGTAAGGAATACAAGATCAATCTCTCAGACTGGACGTAGGGCCTCGATTGCCTGAACCAGTATAAACCTTGTGTCTCTTTGCATTACCATCCAGAATCGGGAGCACGCAGAACAAATTCACTGGTTGGTTGAGGACCTCCCGGTCCGAAACACCGACAGTTGGCGCGCCAGGTAGGGGCCTCTGCGTGTTAGCTTCGTCATCCTAACAAGTTCCGGATGGCAGACCCCATACGACCACTACATCTCGGCACGATGATCTGGCTCGGGAGCCTAGAGTTCATGTCTCTAGGATGCGAGTACGACATGGTACTCCTCACGCCCCGAGCCCCGCCGACCGACGTCGACATCACGCACCGGCAGCCCAAGCGTAGACGGCGCCCGGGCGGCCACTCTCGTCATGCTCGCCAGGTGCAACGCGGGCAGGACCACCCCGACACCGCGCGAGCTCAGGGTGGCGCACCGCGTTCTGCCGGCACCCCATGTCCAGCTGTTGGCACAAGGTCCCTGGTTGGGGACCTGACTTGCCTGAGCATGGACATGGACGAAACGCCGGCGGCATGTGGCGACGCCCCGTCGGTATCCCATGCCCGGCTGTTGGTTCAGAGTCCCTGGTTGGGGACCTGTCTAGCTTAAGCCTAGGCAGGGGAAAGACGCCGGTGGCATGGAGCGACATCCTGCCATCAAGCTCTGCCCCGCCACCTCCTGAGGAGCCGAGTTCTTTCATCACCCCATTCGACATGTACTACTATGTGACTATGCCATTCAGTCTCAGAAATGCAGGGGCCACGTACTAGCGGTGCACCACCTAGGTCTTGGGCGAGCACATCGGACGAACCGTCGAGGCCGGCGTGGACGACATCAAGGACAAGTCCAGGAAGGCCAGTGACCTCATCGACGACTTGGAAGTTGGTGGCCCGCCCAAGTACTAAAGCACAGGACCTACAAGCTAGCCTACGAGAAGGGCGAAATCCTCACCAACACTTGGAACATAGAACAGATACGTTGCTTCTACCCTTAAATTCCCAAGCGTCATGCAATTTTCCTTGAAATACAATAAAGAAGCATTCTTTAATTGTTCTAAATTTTCGAGGAACCCCCCGAGCCCATCGGTACGGGTTTGGCGTTACGATAACGCTAGGGGGAGACTTGACTCTGCCTCTGTAGAACCGAGCCTCCCTCGGGGGCTAGGGGAGAACCTCCCCCCCAAATCCCAAACTCTGTCGCATACTCTGACAAGTCGATTGCAAAAACCTAAGGACCGAAAGTTCACCTCGAGGCCAAAAGGCTGGCCGAGCCGCGAGACAGCCTACGCCTCTGGGCTATGGCAACTCCCTCACCACCTTTCGCCTGAGGGGCAGCTTAGGCTCTAAGGAAGTTTTTGCAAAGGACTTGTCTAAAAACGAGACAGGGGGACACCGTTTTTTAGTCGTCTTTTCAAAAAAATTCCTACGCCGAACTCTCTCGCGTACTCTGACAAATCAATTGTAAAAAACCTAAGGACCGAAAGTATGCCTCGAGGCCAAAAGGCCGGCCGAGCCGCGAGACTGCCTACGCCTCTGGGCTATGGCAACTCCCTCACCACCTTTTGCCAGAGGGGCAGCTTGGGCTCCGAGGAAGTTTTTTGCAAGTGATATGTTCAGAAACGGAGCAGAGAGCAAGGGCTGGGAAACATAATAGAAAACGATTAAGATGCATATATACACAAGTACTGAAAAGGCCTCGACGGCCACAAACGTTATGGTACAATGATGTACGTCCTAATCTATTACATGACCCCTTTGGTCCAGGTCAGAATATGGGGTCGCCAGCATCGACGGACGGCGTAGGAGGAGCCACCTCCTCTTCGAACAGTCGGGCCAGCGTCGTGCTAGGGGAACTCCTGATCGCCCTCTCGCTCCGTGCAGAGGCTCGGGGGCTCTTCTTGCAAACTTGCCGAGGACCCAGCGACCCGCACTCGCACTTAGGGGCCCGACAAATGCAATAAACTCCTCGCTCAATAGGAACAAAGCCCCTGGAGGAGTAAATCCACCCCTCCAGGGCCTCGGGGGCTACACCCGGCGGGTGCGCTCGCGCGCACCCACCGGAACCATGAGAGCAAAACATAATCCCGATGGGAGCAGCTGCAAGCCTAGTCTCGACAAACCCTCAGGGAGAGTGCTCGCACTCCCCCCGAGGCTCGGGGGCTACTGTCGGATACTAGAAAAAGGGGTACCCTAAGCAAGAACCGAAAAGATTGCTTAGACCTTACAAATATCAAAGCCGAAGGACAACCATGGGGCCTCGGCCAAGTAGAGCGTGCCAACGGCATGATCCTACAAGGCCTCAAGCCAAGGATTCACAACCGATTGAAAAAGTTCAGCAAAAAATGGCTCGCCGAGCTCCCGTCAGTCATCTGGAGCCTGAGGAACACTCCAAGCCGAGCCACGGGATTCACGCCTTTTTTCCTAGTCTATGGGGCCGAGGCCATCCTCCCCACCGACTTGGAATATGGTTCCCTGAGGCTACAAGCCTATAACGAACAAAGTAACCGCACCACCTGAGAGGATGCCCTTGATCAACTGGAGGAAGCCCGAGACGTCGCTCTACTACACTTGGCCAAATACCAACAGAGCCTGCGGCGCTATCAGGCCCGACGCGTCCGAGGCCGAGACTTGAAGGTAGGCGACCTGGTGTTGAGGCTAGCACAGAGCAACAAGGGTCGCCACAAGCTGACCCCACCATGGGAAGGACCGTACATCATTGCCCGAGTGCTGAAGCCCAGGACCTACAAACTGGCCAACGAGAAGGGCGAATTCTTCACTAACGCTTGGAACATAGAACAGCTACGTCGCTTTTATCCCTAAATTTCCAAGCATTGTATATATCATTTCTCGAAGTACAATTAAAAAGCGTTCTTTAATTCATCTAACTTTTCGAGAAACCCCCCGAGCCCATCGTAGGCCTTGGCAATACAGTAACACGGCAAGGGAAACTCGGTTCTGCCTCGGCAGAACCAAGCCTCCCTCGGGGGCTAGATAGGGGACCCCTCCCTAGGCGTCCCCTAGGTCCCATGCACCATTCTTCAGTTGTTTTTCGCAAAAAATCCTACGCCAAGTCCCTAGCAGGCTCTGACGAATTAGTTGTAAAAACCCCTCGGACCAAGGTCTATTTCCTAAGCAAGAGGTCGGTAGAGTCGCGAGACGGCCTACGCCTCCGGGCTACGGCACTCCCTCACTACCTCTCGCTCAAGGGACGGCTTAGGCCCCAAGGGGGTATTTTGCAAACGAAATCCGATCAGGAGCGACAGAGGGCAGAGGCTCGGAAATATAAGAAAAACAACTAGGAAACACAAGTACTTCAAAAGTAAAGGCCTCGACGGCCATAAGCGTTACGATACAAAAAATAACGCCTATTCTATTTTTACATAGCCCCCGGGGCCCAGATCAAGGCTTAGGGCCTTCAGCGTCGGCAGATGGTAGGGGAGGAACCACCTCCTCTTCGAAGAGCGTCGCCAGCGCCGTGCCAGGGCCTTCCGCCGCTTCCATCAGCTTCGCCACCGCCGCGTCGGCCTCCTCGTCATCATCAGGCAGAACATAGCCATCACTGATGGCCGAGAGGTCGACGCCAAGGTAGTGAGAGGAGATGATGGCCAGCGCCCGCTTGACACCTGTGTGCAGTGCCCCTCGGAGCCGCTCGCGCATCTGGCTGCTTAGCGCAATCAAGCGGCTCCCAAGGGAGCTGCCTGATTGAACCCCCTCGACCTCCAAGGCCTCGTAGGCGGAAAGGGCAGCACGCTTCAACACTTCGTGCTCCTCGATCTCGGTCTCGAGCACCGTCTGCACCACGCTGGAAGCCTCGGCGACTCGAATGATCTCCGTCTCCGACTCTACACCGCGGAAAACAGAATGAAGTCGAGCGAGAGAAAGGACAACTTGAGTTGGGGACGGAAGCCCATGGAGCTCACCCTTGGCCTTCTGCTCCCAGCGACGGGTCTCGACCTGACAGGCCTCAACCTTCTCCTTCAACCGTTGGGCCTCGAACCTAGAGGCCTCGGCCGCCCTGGAAGCTTCACTTCCCAGCTCTGCGTCATACAAGGAAGTCAGGGAGCAAACATAAGGAAAAGGAAACAAAACAAGGGGACTGGAACTCACCCTCGACCGCCCCCTTCAAAACCACAGCCTCGATCTGCGAGGCCTCAACCGCAGCGAGGGCCTCGTTCAGAGCGCCTTTGGTCAGCCGGTGCGCACTCTCCTCTGCCCCCAGCTGCCCGGCGAGGGCCTTGCCCGAGGCCGTCGCCTCTTCGGCCCGGGACCTGAAGGCATCCCGATCGCTGACCGCGCGGGTAAGCTCCTCCTCCAGCTCCTTGACCCGCGCCGCCAAAGGGGCGAGCTGCGCCTGGACCGCGGCCGCCTCGACCTTCGCGTCGGCACAGCAAAGGCGGAGGTCCTCCACCTCCGCGCTTCGCGCCGACAGAAGCTCGTTAGCGTCGGCAAGAAGGCCCTTCTGCCGGTGAAGCTGGTCCCAGACGCCCCTCTCCCATCGGAGAAAGACCGACTTCCCAAGCGACCGGGTCTTGAGCTCCTAGGGAAGCAGAGTGAGGGCCATTGGTCGCAACAAAATCAGGAAAGTAAACGTCGCGCGAGAAAGAAAAACACGAACCTGGGCGACTCCGGGCAGTTCGTCGGCCACCACAGACAGCGCCGTCCGTAGCGACCGCTCCGCCAGCTGGCGGTACTGCTCGAAGGTGTTCCAGCGCCCGCCCTCGGCCGCGTCCTCAAGGGCGAACAGAGGCTCCCCCTCAGGGCCGTCCTGGCTCCGCCACAATACCCGCGGGTGATCCCACCCGCGAGGCTCGGGCCGGACCCGCACGAGGGCCGAGCTTCCCTCGTCCAAGAGCGGCGCTGGCTGCTCCACGGCATTGGTCTCCTTGGCGTCGACCACCTCCCGCGCCCGGGAAGTATCGTCGGAGGAGATCGGATAGACCAACGGCGGGCCCTGAACCAAGGGCACCACCGAGGCAGCCACCGCCTGCATCTCCGCCTCCTGCACAGACGGCCTCGCCGCCATCACGACGGTCTTGGTGACCTCAGGGGCTCCGGCCTCTGCAATTACGGCCTCGGCGGTCTCGGGGGCTCTGGCCTCCGCCATCGTGGCCTCGGCAGACGCAGAGACACCGACCACGGCCACCGCGGTCTCGGCGGTCGTAGGCGCCGTAGCCTCCGTCGCCTCAGCCTTGGAGACCCCGGGGGCCTCGGCAACAAAGGGCATGCCGGCCCCATCCGACTCGTGAGCCTCGCCCCCACGAGGCGGAAGCGCTCCCTCCCTCGTCTGTGTAGGGGCCGCCTCGGCAGCCCCTCCTTGGGCGGCCGACCCCTTTGGGTCGACCCCTGCCGACGCCGCGCCGCGTTGGATAGCGGCTTGTGCCTCCGCCACCCAGTGTGCGGAGGAGCTAGGGCTCACCTTAAGCGCCTTAAGGGGCGCCAAGGGGAGGTCGACCGCAGGCCGCTTCCGACTAAGGAAAATTAACCTACAGGGTCAGCGCAAAACTAAAAAAGCGACTGAAAAACACCATGACCCTGCCAAGAATACACTTGCCTTGATCGGGGCGGCCCCCGCTTTGCCACGGCAAACCTCATCCACAGCGGCGGAGGCGGCGGTAGAGGCGTCGCCTCCGTATCCATCGACGTCGGTCGGTCTTCAGCGGACCCCGGCGCCCCTTCGATCCTCTACAGGGGCGGTGGCGTCGCCTCCACCGCCACCCGCTCCACCACGGCCGCCGAGCCTACCAGGCTGATGGCGCGTTTGCCTAACGCCCGCACCTCGGGCGTGTCAGCCTCGGCCCCGGAGCGGGCAACCGCCGGCCCCGGGTCCGCTTCTCCTCCCCTTCCCGGGGGTGCCGGGCTACTTACCAACACCCCGGGCGCCACCTCCACGACATCAGGAAGGTGGTCCAGGGGACCTCACCCTCCCTCGACCTTGTCGTCCCCGTCCGAGGCCTCCGTCGACAACGACGTCGACGGGGATTCCTCCAGCGGAAGACCGTCCTTCCGTTGTTGACGGCGGCGCTTATCCAGCTCCTCGCGCGCGAGGATGTGCTTCGTGCGCTTCGCCGCCTTGGTGTCCTTTCGCCTCTTCTGCGCATCGGCGTGAGCGCGGTTGACCGCCCGCCACCCCGCATCCTCGGGAACGGGTGGTGGAGAGGAGCGCACGTCCCTCATCCCCTAAAGGAACGACAAACGCACATAAGGGGTCAAGTTGCCGCCCCTCAGCTTCGCCTCTACCGTCTCCCCCACCCGACGAAGAATCTCCTCCTCGGAAAGGGCGGAGGAGGACATCCGGGTGCCCTCAATGGGCTCACCCGGCTTCATCTCGAACAGCCGCCGCCGTCGAGCCATCAGCGGCAGCACCCTCCGGCGGTGGAACGCGACCACAACCACAGCCACGGTAAGGCCGTGGCCCCACAGCCTCGCCAGCCCCTCCAGGAGCGGCTCCAGCTTGGGCTGGTCGACCTTCGGGATGCCCCACTTCCACTTCTCCGAGCAACTCCCCACAATCCGCCTGGTGTAGGGGGGAAGCCCTCTGTCGTCGTTACGAAGGTAAAACCAACTCGTGTACCACCGGCGGTTGGAGGACGCGAGTTGGGCCGGGATGTAGAGGTGCAGGCGGTCCTGACGCACTTGGAGAGTGCAGCCTCCGGCCCTCGCCGCCTTCCTCTTACCCGACGTGCCCATCGGCTTTGTGGTATGCCCCGCCCAGAACAGATGGAGCCACAACTCCCAATGGGGAGCGATCCCTAAATACCCCTCGCAGACGGCAACAAAGATAGCCGCCTGAGCAACGGAGTTGGGATTAAAATTGTGGAGCTCCACGCCGTAGTAGTGCGTGAGCGCCCGCATGAACCGGTCCGCCGGGACGCCGAGGCCGCGCTCGTGGAAGGAGATGAAGCTTACGACGTAGCCGTCGCGAGGCCTCGGCTCTGGCTCGCCGTACGGAGCAATCCACTCCGGCCTAGTGGAGTCAGTCACCGGGCGGAGGAGCCCACCGTCGACAAGCGACTGGAGCATCTCCTCGGTGACGTCCGACGGATCCCAGGGGTCCGCCTCGACGACAACAATGTCACCGGCCATGGGTGCGCTGGAGGAATCAGGTGCGGCGGTGAGTCTTTTCTCTCCCTCCCACGCTCTCGCTTTTTTCTCGCCTCCTCCCTAGGCTCGCTCTTCCTCCTCCCCTTCTCGGCACTCGCTGCTCTAGCGACGGCTCGGCGGGGGCGGCGCTAATGCAGGCAAGGTAAGACGAGGAGGGGCAAAACTCCCCGGGTATTTATGCAGGGAGGAGGCGAAACGAGCGGGCGATGAAATCGGGGAGATTTCCCCCCAATCCGGCGCGGTTAACCACGAGCCGATTTCACCGGCCCACGCGCCCACGTCTCCCACATTAAATGTGAGGACGGTTACGTCCCATCCACCACGCCACGCTCGGCCACTACGGCAGCAGGTGTCGTTTTGACTCCCAATGAAACTGCCTCAAAAGGCGCGCTGCCCGAGCCAATAGGGAAGATATTCCCTGCGGCCTATTCCTTTCGTATGAAGGAATCCGGCTCTGAACCTATTACGATCCAGGGGTTCGAAGGCTGGACCCCAAAGGGTTTCGACAGCCGCCCCAGGATAACAGAGTCAGGGACGACCGTGGGCGAGCCCATACGGGGCCGAGGCCCAAGCAAGCGAAACGCTTGGGACGCCCAAAGTTGTGTCCGAGACCGGAGGAAAGTCTCCGAATGGGATCCCACCGTAGGGAGGCACCGAGCCACCGAGGCCTAGCGAACGGCCTCGGCACCCACTAGAGACATCCTCTGGTACTCTTGGAGTGTGTCTCTGGACCGCTAGCCGTCCCCTAGCGAACGGGGTACGGGCCTCCACTCGGACTACCCGATAACAGCTCACCAGAAGTGCCACCGCTCGTGCCCATCGAGGGTAGCGAGGCACATTCCACCCCTCCTTCCGAGCGAAAAGGAAGCGTGAGGGTCGTACAAAAAGACACGGGAGTCCCTGACGGCCCTCTCCCCTGTGCAGAGGCTAGGGGGCTCCTCCTGCAAATACGTCGAGACCCCACAACTTAGGCCCATGCCCAAAAGGGGCCTCGGCAAACAAACCCTCATGCGCGAGGGGCATATAAAAAGTCAGGGGAACTCTCGACGGCCCTCTCGCTCTGCGCAGAGGCTAGGGGCTCTTCCTGCGACCTTGCTGAGACCAGAATGGGCTCGGCAAACAAACCCTCCGTCCGAACGAAAAGGATATGTGAGGGGCGAATGAAAAAGTCAGGGGACCCCCGACCGTCCTCTTGCTCCAAGCAGAGGCTCGGGGGCTCCTCTTGCACCCAAAAACCAAGACAAACGGTTCAAAGCCATGCTAGAGGTTTCATTACAAAACACGATAAAGGGCACCGAGCCCGTTACGGTCTAGGGGTTCGAAGGCTGGGCCTCCAAGAGGTTTCGACAGCCGCCCCAGGGCAACAGAGTCAGGGACGACTTCGGGGCGAGCCTACGAATGGCCTAGGCCCGAACGAATAGTCGCTCGGGGCGTCCTAAGTCGTGTCCGAGACCGGCAGGAAAGTATCCGAATGGGATCCCACCGTAGGGAGGCACCGAGCCACCGAGGCCCAGCGAACGGCCTCGGCACCCACTAGAGAAATCCTCCGGTACTTTTGGAGTGCGTCTCTGGACCGCTAGCCATCCCCTAGCGAACGGGGCTCGGGCCTCCACTCGGACTACCCGATAACAGCTCACCGAAAGTGTCCATGCTCGCGCCCATCGAGGGTAGCATGGCACATTCCACCCCTCCTTCCGAGCGAAAGGAAGCGTGAGGGACATACCCAAAGTCAGGGGGACCCCTGATGAACCTCTCGCTCCGCGCGGAGGCTAGAGGGCCTTTTTTTTTGCAACCTCGCTGAGACCCCCGCAACCCGAACTTGCGCTTATGGGCTCGGCAAATGCAATAAGAACTAATTGCTCAAACGTGAAAATGGAGAAAGCCCCTGGAGGAGTAACTTCACTCCTCCAGGGGCTCGGGGGCTACACTCGGCGGGTGCGCTCGCGCGCACCCACCGGAACCTCAAAAAACAAAACCAATTCCTACGGAGCAGGCATAAACCCAGCCTCGACAAACCCTCAGGGAGAGTGCACGCACTCACCCCGAGGCTCAGGGGCTACTGTCGGATACCTTAGAATGGGGTACCCCAAGCAAACATCAAACAGGTCGCTGAAATCCCATCTAAAAAATAAAGCTAGAAGGTAAGCCGTGGGCCCCTCACCTGCCACGACCGAGCCCACTGGGCCCTCTTCCACCTCGCCTCAACCCTCGAGCAGGAGGTCTCGGCACCCTGGAACAAACCTCGCCTCGCGCGAGGCTCCCCAGGGGAGGCCTCGGTAGGGGGCGCCATCTCCGTCTCGCTCGAGGCTCTCCAGGGAAGGCCTCGGCAGGGGGTACGTTCTCCGTATCGCGTGAGGCCTCAGTCTCCGTGTCGCTCGAGGCCGGGTCGCCCGCAGCCCATCACCCCCCGCCTCGACCGACCCTCCAGACAACATGTCATGTCCCATTAATGCTTCAACCACTCCCGCAATCTCAGCCGGACGACGGCTCAACGTCACAGAAATGCCGACGCGACCCGAGGTCGCATCAGCGCCATGCCGACCGGGACAGGGCACGACGGGGATTACCGGCCACTGTGTCCTAACGCTGTATCTACGATCAGCGCCATACCGGCTGGGACAGGATACGGCGGGGATTACCGGCCACTGTGTCCTAACGCTGTATCCATGATCAGCGCCATACCGGCTGGGACAGGATACGGCGGGGGTTACCGGCCACTGTGTCCTAACACTGTACCTACGATCAGCCGCCCACTCGAGGCCTCAGCACTGTACACCAAGGTCTCGGCTATCTTGGGGTACGTGCCTGCCGAGACCCCTCCACCACGGTGCAGCCTCGACACTGACCAAGTCTCGGCCTCGCGCGCGGTCCGTCCACAGTGGCTTGCACATCCGCCGCACCTACTCCGAGGCAGTCCCGGGGCTCCCACGACGCACAGGATCTGATGGGACGGCCACGCTGCCTCAGTGCTCCAAGGACGGACTACTCCGACGGCCACACCGCCACAGGAACAGGCTATAGGGTCCGAACACGCCGCCTCTGCTCACACGACGCCGTATAGTTAGCTCATGTACCATCCTAGTCCTCCCTTCATGCTATAAAAGGAGAGGACTTGGGCTGTTTTAAGGGGGAGAAAAAAGAACACTGTCGGTGTTTCGTACAAGCACCGGCAAGTAAATTTATAGTAATGCGCGTTAGGCTCGGATGGTGCGCTAAAGGACACAAGATCTATACTAGTTTGGGCGGAACGTCCCTACGTCTAGTTTGCTGCTGCTTGTGTTATTAGCACCGTGAACGATCTGTAGTAAGGGGTACAAACTATCGAGAGAGGGACTGGTCCCAAGTCTCTGATGGAAGGGTTGAAAGGTGGTCAAGAGCTTCGTAGCCGCTTGACTGTGCGTATGAGTGCGTTCTCTTGTTCGGTCTTCTTTTTTCGGTCCCCCTTCGATGGAGGAAGCGCATCCCCTTTTATAGATGAAGGGGCCGGCTTTACAAGGGTGAGGGCTCTAGGATGCGTACTCTACTTAGTCTTGTGGCTCATATCTACCCGGTCAGGTCCTTCAGTGCGAAGGAAGATAAGTGCTTACAATGTTGTCGATGTCTCTGTAGGATGTCAGGTTAGCGCAGGGTATGGGCTGCAGTACAGTGGTTTTGACTTATGAGCCTCCCCTAGCCTTGCTCTGCACGTCTTCTGGTTCCCATGAGTCCTCGTTTGAGGAACGCGGGGTCGGGGGTCGATGTAGCGCCGTGGCTAAGGCCTTCTGACTAGGTGGGCCTGAGGGGTCGGGAAGCGGGCGCCGCTCCCCCGGGTCCACAGCGTGGTGATGGAATATCCGTCGTTCGTGGAGATAGCAAATCCTTTCCTGGAGCGTAGCGGTTGTCGTATATCTTCGTCGGGTTCCGTGTCCCAGAGCTGAAGGCGGCGCCTACAACTCTACAGGGCGAGATGCATGCACCTGTAATACCTTTTGGGCTCTGTGGCGCCCGGAAGGGTCTAAAGCATCAGTCCTGTCGTTCCCTGGCAGTCCTTTTCCTGCCAGGGCGCAGGGTATGGTCGTTGGAGCCATGGTTGACCCGAACGTCTTGTCTCGTCCTGTACCCATCATTATGAGGGATAGATATCGATCAGGGCGAGGCTTGTTCTGGGCCGTCGGGTGAGGCGGAGGCCAATCCCTATCTCTTGGGCGAGACCTAACCTATCCCTCTGGGATCAGGCGAGGCGGAATCCATCCCTTTGCCTTTGGGCGAGACCGAGCCCGCCCTATAGGCGTCGGGCAAGACGGAGATTAGCCTTGAGCTTTTGGGGCGAGGCAGGGTTATCCCACAAAGGCATTGGGTGAGGCTGACCCCGCCCCTCCGGGGTCGGGCGAGACGGAATTCATCCCTCAGCCCTCGGGCGAGACCGAGCCCGCCCTCAAGGCGTCAGGCGAGACGGAGTTTATCCCTCGGCCCTCGGGCGAGACCGAGCCCGTCCCGAAGGTGTTGGGCGAGGCGGAACCGAACTCCTGTCACTCGAACAATGGATGACATGGAGCCCTTATGCGTCCAGAAGTTTTTCACGTTCGGTGGTCATCGGTTCCACCTTCTGGGGTACCCTGGTATTAGGTCCCCGACAAGGATGTACGAGTGCTGTACTGGTGGCTGAAGAATTCAGAGGGTAGTTGTTACCTCTAACGTTTCAACACTTGTCTGATGAATACTTTATGGGTGTTGCCATGGTACACCAAAATAACTGTGCGCCGTCCATCTAGTTTTGATCTAGATGGATATGGTGACTTATTACCTTCTAAGAGGTAATAGAATAAATATGGAAATAAATATTTTAGTTAAATTTGATTGAATCGGTCATCTTCTGACATGCATTTCTTGGCTAATCGCTATTAAAAAAATGAAGCCTTGTAGTTTTTTCCCCATGAAATGTTTCCTGCACTAAATACCATGATCTACCTCCTAAAGTCTGTTATGGTCGTCTGCTGCTTAAATGTTATGTCCTGTTGGGGTATACTGTAGATTCTGAATAACGAATATAGGAGCGACTAAACTATAATGTTTGTGGCATAGGTGAAAGTTCTCGCCCTAACGGATCATGACACCATGGCTGGCATACCAGAAGCTGTGTCAGCAGCTTCCAAGTTTGGCATTAGAATAATTCCTGGTGTTGAAATCAGTGCGCTATATAATCCAAGGTAAATGCCTTTTATCTTTCAGCGAAAAGATCTTTCTTTGTGTTTTGAATGAAAACCAGCAATACCACATAATTTAATAAACCAATCATCTTATCATTTGCACTCCATTGTCAATAGATCTGCAATAGTTTTGTTTTAATTCTCCGCTGCTTTTATGTTAAAATGGTATTGTAAACAACATTTTAACTGTTGTACTATGAGTACAGATGTTTCATGTCATTTTCATTATATTCTCAATTTCATTGTCTATAAGGGAAGTTGCTGGTGCTGGTGAGACTGTTCATATCCTTGCATACTATGGTATGTGTGGTCCGTCAAGGCCTGATGAGTTGGACAGCATGCTATTGAACATTAGAGATGGGCGATACTTACGCGCAAAGAACATGCTGCAAAAGCTAACTACACTGAAGGTGCCAATAAAGTGGGAGCATGTGACTAAAATTGCTGGTGACGGAGTGGCACCTGGCCGATTGCATATAGCAAGGGCTATGGTTGAAGCGGGTTATGTAGAGAATGTAAGGCAAACATTCAACAAATACCTCGGCGATGATGGCCCTGCATATGCCAGGTTATTTCTTCATCCCAAATAAGCATTTCCTATGCTGAAAAATCTTTGGTTAATAACACAAGGCATGTGTTTTTTTCTGGCAGAGGAAGTGAACCATTTGCTGAGACTGTCGTGCAGTTAATTAGTCGCACTGGGGGTATTTCTGCACTTGTTCATCCTTGGTCATTGAAGAACCCAGATGCAATAATCAGGTCTTTAAAAGGTGCTAATCTTAATGGTATGGAGGTCTACAGAAGTGATGGAAAAGTTGATGGTGTGTCTCTTACACTTAATGCATGCTGATTTGAGATAGAGTGGAGAACTCTTGCCATGAACTAAACTCTCTATCTATTAGCATATATTGGTCCTTCTGTCAACAGAAAATATTTTTATCCTTACTCATTATGATATATTTAAATAACATTACATAATTTCTTTTTACAGGTCGTGGGTTCGAAGCAGCCTCTCCGCAGATTTGCGGGGGGAAGGCTTGCCTCGGTTTTTCCCTTCCCCAGACCCCACTCACGTGGGAGCCTCCGGCACTGGGTCTGCCCTACATAATTTCTTTTTACAGGATTTAGCGAATTAGCTGAGAAGTATGGACTTCTGAAACTTGGAGGTTCAGATTTCCATGGAAGAGGTAGAAAAGATGAATCTGACGTTGGAACGGTTAAGCTCGCTATTACAACTTTGTGCTGCTTTTTGAAGATGGCTAGGTCTATCTGGTCTTCTGCTATGAAAGACATCCTGCTTAAGTTTGCAGAGGGACCATCTGCTGCAAATCTAGGAAACATGCTTAAGTTTGGACGACTTACCAATTTTGCTGGCTTTTCTCCAATAAACAATGATATTCATGTTGTTGATTTCTGCTTATCTTCATGGTTAAGAAATGATGACATGGAAGATGTTGAGCTTGAAGAGGTAAGATTGAAGCTTGCCCATTATGCAGCAGAAAGATAACCTCAACTACATGGCCATCTTTTCAATGTTTTCTCCCTTGTTCAAATCACAGTATGTGCTGTTGCAATGTTTCACTTCTTTTGCAGCCCAATGTAACTAATGTATTTGTTTATTAGGCGATGACATTGTTGAAATTAGATATGCTGAATCTGGTAGCGCTGACATTTATTCAAGAATGTATTATTCTCTACTATGATAATTGAAATGTGAAACATTGAAATGACGTGCATAGAATCAGAGCACTTAAGCATATCAGCATATTAATATACTGTTTCTTAAAGTGAGGAACCATCATCTGTCTACAAGCTTATGGATGAATTGTGCGTCTCCTGTCCCATTTCTATTCTCCTCAACCATATCCGTGGTTTCCCTCCTATGTTTTTGATGATTGACCTTTGAGAATGATGACTACCCTGTTTATTCATGTAGTTTCTGCCAGTTTTATTCAGTAAAAAAATATTTAAAATCTACATGTTGACTTCCACTATGTAGGTGCTTTTAGGCTAATATATGTTTTCAGATTTTTTTTAATATAAACAGTTCTGTCCTTGAAGGCTTCAACTTGACTTGAACCATATCACTATGAGTCATTACTTAATCGAATTGAAATGGCAGCTAATATGCACACAGATAAACAATTTGGTTCCAGCCAAATATTGACCTGATTAGTCTGGATCAGTGAATAATTTACTGTTGATGCAAAACACATTCATGGCATCCAACTCACAATCACTAAAACTTGGTAGCTAAAGGATAATGGATTGACATATTTATATGGTGGCCTGAACCTTGAAAATTTGCTTGCTTATTCAGAGTGAGGAACTCCCTGTCATGGTTGTTGAAGCGTAGTCTCTTATGAATCATCTTGAGTTTCTTAATCCTTATCTTTAGTTTATCTTTTTATAAACCTTATCCTAGATGCAGAGTATATAAACATTTTGCACTGTTCAACTAAAAGGTTATGTTCTTTTCTGACAAACCTTTGCCAAAGACTACTCTTGTCTGTGTTCTGTGATTGTCTGTCTTAGAGCCTTAGAAACTGTATTTCTATATGTCTTTCTTAGGAACCGTGTTTCCTTGCCTTGAATGTTTTTTTCTTGGTCACAATTTTCACATGTAAAGTAATACTATCATGTGAGGGGCCGAGGGCTGTTTTACTAGAGCCGCATGTGGTGATTAACCGGAAAATGTCCAACCTTATCTCTGGACCACTTATATTTTGTAGTAGAACAGTTGTTTTAGTTTGAGCCTTTTGAGGTTCTATATGTGGGACCAATTGTGACTCCTTTCTGGTTTCTACGGTAGTGAATGATGCCCAAAGCGGTGAGGTCAATTGTCCTTTTTGTCACACTTCCTGATCTTTTATCATGCTATACTTGTAGTGTGTCGACTACTTTAGTTATATCGTCTGAGGTGTTGCTGAGCTGCATGCCGTCACCAAATTTGTCACAAGTTTCCTGATAGGGCATGAAGACCTAACCATTTCGTGCAGTGCATGATTAGCCTGTTGCCAGTTTGGCTGCTGCGTCATTAGCCCCTGATTTCCCCCTTTGGGGCTGCGTAATGGCCACTAATCCTTGTTGAGGAGCTGCAGCCACGAGTTCATTTAAAATGTTATCATCCGCACGTAATAGTTTTTAACCCATACTTTAGAACATTATCTCCACGGCAACCATACGAAGTTAGACCACACAGACCCAGCTCTGTGTGACCGTTTTGTGGATGCACAAGGCACTAATAAACTGATAAGTGTTGCAGACCGCTCACCTTTCTGCTTCTGTTCTTGCACATTCTTTTCTTATTAGGAGAAAGGAGATGATGGTTGCTTAGTGGGCCTTGTTCTAGCCGTGGCCTAAGTGTTAGACCGTGATTTCTAATTCCTGGAAAGAGGCCACGAACGAAGTGGTTTAGTTGGAGGTCCTCTGCTGTTTGCTTCGAGATGTTTCCGTTAGATTGATCTCTAATTCCAAACTGGGCCCAACGGTCTAGTTGGGTCTTTGATCCGCGCTCTGATCGGGGGCGCTCAGCCCACTATGGCTGGAGGGCCCCTGTCACACTGCGCAATAAATAGAGGTGGAGGCCGGCGGCTCTGAGTACGAGGTTCGTCTGAGCCGAGCTTCCCACCGACAAACCCTAACCCGATCAGAGAGGGGCGTAGCCAGTGACGGGAAGCCACCAGCTACGCCACCACCGGTCTTCACCGCCTGTCGCCACCGCCCATCACCGTCACCGTCTTCACCGACCGTCGTTGCCCGTGCGCAGACTTCACCGACTCCATGGCGGACGCGAGCGGATCCTCCTCCAAGGGCACAGACGGTCAGCTCTTTCTATCCCTTCCCCTCCCTCTAGATCTAGTAGTTTGAAGTTCTAGGGTGTGTTCATCATGTTTATAGAAAGATGTACCCGCTAGATCTACGGCTAAGGTCCTATTCTATCCAACAATGGTACTAGAGCCAGGTCTTTTAGGGCCTTTAGATCTAGATTGGGTGAACGAAAAATACAGTGAGAGGGTCACCGAACCCTAACCCTAATCGGGTGAAGAACAGAGAAAAGAAAGGGGTCTCGACACGTGAAGCCGAACCCTAACCCCAACAAAACCCTAACCCTAACCCTAACCCTAATCCCCAATCGGCAAAGAACCGAGAAGAACACAACAAGATCCAAAGACAGAAGAAGGAAAGGGGAAGAGGGGAAGGGGCTTATCTCGCCGATCTCGAATCAAAACCGAAAGAAAAATCGAATCAGGAAAAGAAACCCTAACCCTAGAAAGAGAAAGGGGATGGAAGAGAAGGGGCTTCCTACCTGGGGCCTGGTCGTCCCGTCTTCGCCGCCGGCCATCTCCATGGTCGGCGCGCGGGAAGAACCAGAGGCACCGACCGGGCAGGTCACATCACCGCGTGGCTCCGCCTCGGGCTCAGGCGTCAAGGGCACCACAGCGTAGCCCTTCGACGGTGGTGCGCTCACCCTCGGGTGGACGCACGCACCGGCGAAGGGGCACGCGGTGGCGCCGCCACTTCCTCCGGCCGCCATGGCCGTTTGCTCTTTGCGCTGTGGGGCTGAGAGAGGAAGAGAGGGAGAAGAGAAATTATGCTAGGGTTCCGGGGAGGCAGCCGCGCGTCGGGTTTGTTCCCGCGAGTAGCACGCTCAGCCGTCGGATCAGAACGGACGGCTCCGATTGATCGGACCGACTTGCGGCCTAGGCGGGCGAGCGCGCCGCGCGGCTTTTGTCGGCCTAGACCCACGTTGTGGCCTAGGTGCGGGCAGCGCGCGCGCAGAGGAGTGGGCCGAGCTGGTTTTTGTTGCTGGGGGCAAGGAACAGTGCTGAATTGAGTCAGTTTTTACCTTTTTATTTTCCAGTAAAAGTTTATTTTCTGGTGTTCACACCAAAATTTAGAAGAAGAGTCAAAGGGACTCGAAAACTCCCAAGATCATGTCACAATGGAATCAATTGCGTGCAGATCGGAACCAGCTGATTCAAATGCAAAACTAGAATCGACTTTCTTCAGATAGCGCCAGCGGATAACAACAAAGGCTATGATCGGCGCCAGGATGAGACATGTTGGACTCTACAAAAAAGGGAAAGATTAGAGTCCAAGTTATCTTAAATTAGGAATGTTTTCTCTAGGGTCAAAAATTGTGATGAATTGTGCTTAGACAGGAGTCATGCATAGGTCCTGGGTATAAATATTAAACCTCGGCTATTGTAAAAGACACAATCAATGAAATACCACTTATTTACTTTTTTCGGCTCCGGCCACCCCTTAGGAGTAGGAGTAGAGTAGATCTCGACGAGTTCTTCAGCAAGTACGGCTGCATCGATCCGGTCGACCTCCACTGCGACTCTGGTATAAGTTAGTTATCGACTCTTATCTAGTTCAAGTACGGCTGCATCAATCCGGTCGACCTCTACTGCTCGAACTAGATTAAGGTCAAGTTATCGGCTCTATCTAAGGGTGGCGTTCCTTCGGATAGATTCATTAAGTTACCGATATTGCTTATTGCTTCCATTATTTACTTAATTACAGCAATATCACTTCGCCCGATTGAGATTGATCTAGACCGGCCTTATATCTTTTTTAACCCATCGTTTGTTAATCTAAACTGATCTAATCTATACTTTAAATGATGAGTTATGTTTTGTCGGCTGTTTTATATCAATCTCGTGCATAGCGTGCGGTTAAGGCGTGTCTAATTTTGAGTATATCTATTGGCTAGCGAAAACCGTTTCATGGCCCGTTATCACGGCCTATGTGATTCTGCCTCACATCCCACTATTAGCACCGTGGAGTGGGGATCATTATTTGGTAGATCTGTTCCTAAGAGGGCATGACCTTAACTGTGCGCTATGCCTGAATCGACTGTTTTAGCCGATATCGAGCGCTTTCACGAACAGTTCGCATCACGAGATCGTTGAAGTAACGATAGGTTGAAAGATGTGTTAGCCCTATGATCTTATTATTATATTATGACCTACATGATTCTGCTTCATGCCTGACTGATATTAGTAATAAGTTAGGGTCGTTGAGTCTATTGTTGTTTCTACGACCTGCATGATTCTGCCTCATGCCCCACTGGTCATAGCGATAGATGAAATCTAATATGTTCATTAGATTTATCTCTATTAAATGGTTGAATGATGATGAACTGTTTCTTTTATAAAGGGGTTCGGTTACTTGCAGTCATTGGCTCAGTATAAGCTAATTATTGTTAATATCTTATTACCATTGACCAATATTTATCTAAAGAATTATATTCATCCTGAACAAAAACCGATTCTTCTTACACAACCCCATGAGCTTTAATCGATTTATTTTTATGAATATGCTGGAATCGACTATTTAGCCGATCTCCTTTCATATCGACTCTCAGAGCCGCACATTCGGGACTGTCTGGCAACACCGGCATGGTCCGCCCTTAGTTACTGATAAACTTTCTCTCCTTGTCAATTACAGGGTCAAATTGACGGGCATATCTCGGGAGGAGTGCGTAGGATCGACCATTCCTGCATTGAAGCTAGGCGGATCCTCAGCTCCATCGAGTGGACCCTTCCGGCTTGCTCGTGTGTCCTCGGCACGGGACAAAATTTCATGTCGACACGCGTTTTTGGCACGACTGGTGGGACCCCACAATCGTCATGGCGGTTCACAACAACAACAACATCCTTATGATATATTACGAAGATCTACCTGACGGAGATAAAGGTGTCGTCAGCAAAGCTATAAAAGAGTTTCAGAGCAAATGTTTATTGTCCTACACCAAAACACGTGTTATCACAATTGTTCAGAAATTTTCACTACCAAGAGTTCTATTACACGGGCAGACAGATACAACTGAAGCTGAAGATAGACGTTTCTTTATGGAGGTTGTAGACAAATCTATTCGTGATGCCATATCAAGTCAAAATGAAACTTTCTTGGACACATTTCATAATGCCATGAAAGAAGCGATTCATGGGTGTCCAGTTGGTCAAGTTGTGACGGCTTATTATAACATTCTAGATCCAACGATCCAAGGGACTAATCAAGTCGGTACCAGCCATCAAGAAGCAGCACCGGCTGGTAATGGTGATGTCCAGGTAGTTCAGGGTTCATCTGAACAGACTCAAGGAACTACCATGAATCAGATACAGTACAATCCTGGACCATCAGTACAACATGTGCAACAGCCAACGGGGCTAAGTCAGAACCAGGTGATCAATTTTGGCACATCAGGCCACATACAGTCGTCGGCTCAAAAAATAGCACCATCAATTCAAAGAATCCGTAGAGATATAGATCCTTATGTATATAATCAGAGACTTCAAGCAGCAAGCCAACAAAGAATCCAGCAGATGGAGATTCCACAAGGGTATCACTATGGATCAGACTATAACACCCTTCACATGATTCTGAATCCAGGGTACCAAGGCACACGAGATTTTAATCTACAGACGGGTCAGCAAGTACAGAGAAATCAAAATTCAAATGCTGATGAGTTGCTGTTAAGGGTGACCGAGATGATAAAGAATCAGTTTGATCTGAAGCCAAAATGGTTGACCTTCTCTTACAAACGTCCATATCCAGAATAGTATGATTTGGTCGCTCTTCCCATAAATTATAGGCTCCTAGAGTTCGCTAAGTTCACTGGCCAAGACAGTACAAGCACGATAGAACATATCGGTCGGTATCTTACACAATTGGGTGAAGCATCAGTTGAGGATGCCCATCGAGTTTGTTTCTTCTCCTTATCCCTATCAGGGCCAGCCTTCACTTGGTTTTCATCACTACCAGTCAATTCCATTGCCAATTGGGTTGACCTAGAGAAGAAGTTTCATACATATTTTTACACTAGGACTAGAGAAAATAAGATTACCGATCTGACAACTATAAGACAAAAGACTAATAAATTAGACACTAAGTTTTTTCAGAGGTTCTGAGAGACTATGAACTTGTGCTTCTCCTTAAACTTGGCTGATGATCAACTAGCTGCTTTAGCTATTTAAGGAATACTGCTAATGTGGAAAGAAAAGCTGCTAGGACAAGAATTTGATAACTTAGGTCAATTGACTCAATGAGTGGCAGCGCTCAATAGCCAATTCTAGAGTATGCGCAGAGATACCCGATTCCAAAAGAGTACCACAGTGGCCGAAGCTTATAATCCATACTCTATTGATGATGGTTATGAAGATGAAGAAGAAGAGGTTGCTATGGCTGAATAGAATTGGGGCAAGAAAACAATAATGGTGTCAAATCCTTGGGGAAGAGGAGTTGAGGAGAGCTATGACTTTGATGTCACTAAAATCAGATAAGCTCTTCGATTTCTTGCTTGAGAAAGGGCAGATCAAGTTGCCCGATGGTCATGTTATGTTGCCCCCTGATAAGTTGAAGAATAAGATGTTCTACAAGTTCCATAATACTACTTCTCATTTTACTAATGAATGCAGAATTTTTCGGTAGCATATACAGAGGGTTATTCAGCAAGGGATGCTCAAATTTGATACGCCTCAGAAAATAAAAGTTGATGATAATCCTTTTCCAGGAGATCAAAACATGGTTGATGCTAGGCTGATCAAAGGAAAGACTAAGATCCTAACATCAACCAAATCAAAAGAAGCTAGAACAGTCGATCCAAGATGCAAATATCAGCCGACGAATACAGGGAAATTAAAAGACGTCGTGACGAGCAAAAGAGCCGATATGAGCAGGGAGGAACGTCAAAAGCAGGGACGACAAAGCCGTGAGTTACATCTTGGATTCTGTTGAATAAGTGGTAGCGGCAGAAGTAAAAGGATTATCAGTGTTGGTTAAAGGATCATGAATACCAGCATCAACTGAAAAGAGAGAGGTATAAAAGGAAACAAGCCAAATCACATTGGAATTGTCTTTTCTTCAGACATTGCTGGAATGAAGGTTTGAAGTTGCCTACCAGACATGACTGTCCAGAATGCAGTAATCAGTATTGGGGGTTTAGGCAATCTCAAACTAACCGCCGATCTATCCATACTCAAGATGCATATCATCATAATAATATGGATTAACGCTTAAAAAATGGAAGTGTTCATAATTGGCTGGAAAAAAGAATTGTTGACCAGGACTGGGCTGATTATGAAGAGGAAGACAACGAAAGAAAATATGTTTGGCAGGAAGGCCAATAGTGTCTAGAAGGTTTAACAAGAAGCCAGAAGAGAAGGGTACAATGCCTAAGGAATAAAGAGATGGAACAAGCTTAGGCATCCGGTAAACCTCAAGTATGGTATACTAAGCAAACAGCCGATAGAAAGCAACCATCGGCTAATATCCAAATGACTTTTCTGTTGCCATCAGAGTTCAGAGCTCCGGCAGATCAAGAAGTTTTTTTGGATTTCAATGAATCGGAATATGAGGAGATAGTTGCCAAGTTAACGGTTGTACAACAAGCAATATTTGACAAACCAGTCAAGCATCGGCACTTAAAAGCTTTATATATAAAAGGTCTTGTTGATGGAAAGCCGATAAATAAGATGTTAGTGGACGAAGGTGCTTCTGTCAATCTTATACCTTACACCACTTTTCATAAACTTGGCAAAGGACTAGGAGATCTGATGGAGACTGACATGATGCTTAAAGATTTTGGAGGTAATGCATCTAAGACCCAGGGGGTAATAAACGTCGAACTAACAATCAGGAGTAAGACTCTGCTCACCACATTCTTCGTCATTGATGGAAAAGGGTCGTATAGTTTGCTCCTTGGTCGTGATTGGATTCATGCGAACTGTTGTGTACCATCAACCATGCATCAATGTTTGATCCAATGGCATGGAGATGATGTCGAGCTAGTTTGTGCTGATAAATCTATGAGCATCGCAACAGCCGATCTAGTCTTTTGGGAACTAGGAGACTTCGAATGCTTTTCTAGCAAGTTATGGGAAGGAGGCTTCATTAAGATCAGCAATGAAAGCCAACAACCGATGCAAGCGATCAGCTCTGAGAGTTTGTTTTAGTAAAAGTCATGGCTTCATATCGGCCATTGGATTAAGAAAAAATAAGCATTAGTTCTGAGTATGGGTTTAGGCCGACGTATGAATGCTAAATGGAATCCTAAGTGTGGATCAGAATCGATAAATTTCTTAAACGAAGTTTTGTTGCACTTAACGAAATGCTTGCTCCAGATCGATCAATTGTCTAACATTTGGTATGAAAAGTTATGTGGCAAAATATTTAAAGGGACATTATCCTAGCATTTGATTAACACTTGATAGCCGATTCGATCAACCATCGGCTCTAATAGCCGATACCATAAAGGTATCGCCTCTAGTTCAAAAAATGAAAAAAATCTTCAAAATCGTGAAAGCCGATACAATATGTATCACCTATAGAGAAAGAATAAAAACAAAAAATCATACATAAGGGTAATGAACTAAAACACATTCATGAAAAGAACAAGAGTCTTTGTTCATCAGATTACCCTAAACACAATCTAATCAAGGACCTTGTTCACCACATCCTGGGCGGATGTGATGTCTACTATGGCCTCTGCTGCCATAACAAATTCTTCGAGTAGGTCCTCATGTTCCTTAGGGCCATCGCCCATTGGAAAACCAGTCTCCATGGCATGGAGCTCGTACCCAGTTTGGACTTGTGTCGCGGTCAGCGCCACCGCCGCACCATGATGAACGTCATGGAGAGCAATCTCCTGAACATGGGTCGGGATGTCTTGGAGACGAGCGGCAATGGGGGAATCCCAAGCATTGATGGCATCCGTGGCCGCGTTCGCTGCCAGTTAGAGAGACTCCAACTGCAGCGTCAGGGCTGACAATCATAGGAACAAAATGACTATCAAAATAAAGATAATGGAAATTGGAATGAGGCGTTCCTAGAATTCATCTTACCCGTCACCATGGCGTCAGACTCGGCCAGCCGTGCTCGGACGGTGCTGGCCTCCTCCTCAGCCGCGTGAAGGGCGGCCGGAGAGACCCTAAGGTGAATATCAAGTTGGCCGTTCTCCCAAATCGCCTTGGAATAACGATTCCGAGCCATCCTCCACTCATGAAGGTAGCGCCGGACATTGTCACCATTGTAGGAGTCAGAAGAATTCAACAATGAGGATGTCACAGAAGATGCGGCGTTAGAGGGACCACCGGCCCTGGGGAGAGGACGAAGACTGTCATTCACAACAAACATGTAGGTGAGTTAGAATAGTTTATCATCATAAACAGGCAATGCCAATCTCACCTGATGCGTCGGAGACACTAGTTCATCGGCATATTCTCCTCCGGGATCTCCTCCACCACATGCTTGCCTCTGTTGTTCTCGCCGGCCATGAAAATGATTAGATCTACGGAAGGGAGAAAGAAAACCGTTATAGGGTTTCGATAGGTGGAGAAGAGCAAAGGAACAATTGCGAGTGGAGATGTGTTTGAGGCTGAAGCCATCGGCTAGTATTTGAAGACATGAAGCGAAGAGGTGGACACATCGGGGTGTGCAAAAGGCAACCACAATTAATGGAAGGCGAAACGCCACTTCACTAATGCCGATGGGAATACGGCGTTGGGCAACTGAGGGCAGGAAATCGAAGGGTTCACTTAATAAAAGCCATATTTTCAGACTTAATTGGATTAAGATTAGAAGTCTGGGATCGGCTGTATCAAATCGGCTCTTTAGCCAAAACAAGAAGCGTAATTAAATAACGGAGAGTATGATTGATTCTACACAAGATACGCGTTGACATGCAGATTTCAAGTCTGGAACATCATGGATCGCTCTCAACATTTCTAGTCGAATAGCATCAGCTCCCGCGATCTGTTGTTTGCCTTCTTCGACTGATCCAGGGATGCTCTCGAGGATGTACTTATGACGGTCAATGGCGATAAGACTCCAGAGAAAGCTAGGGATGGATTACCCTTGATGGCCAAGAGCAAGATAGCTGGTATAGTCGCCTAATCGGGAGAGACCTTATCGGATGAAACGTTGTGCGCGTGGTAATATTTACATTTTGGAAACACTGAGAGGAGAAGAGGAATTCAGTAGAGCAATCAAATGGGGAATATTTAAAGGAATATTACCCTAATGTTTGGATTAATACTTGATAACCAATTTGCTCGGTTGTCAGCTCTAATAGCCGATACCAGAAGGGTATCGCTTCTTGTGCAAAGATAAACCTAGAGGGGTAAAAGTCGGTACGATGTGTATCGCCCACAGGAGCGAGGAAAACACGGACAAAGTGATGCATGAAGTAAAAGGAAAATCATTGGAGACGAGGGAATTATTTGCTGATATCACTTATTACAAGCTATAGGCCAGAAAACACTTTGTTTACTATATCATTGGCTTCGGAGGTCAGGGCTACAGAGTTGGCGGCGTCAAAGAAATCCTCGACCAGGTGCTCATAATCTCTAGGGTATCCGATGGCTGGAGCTCCATGGGGAAGAAGCCAAAGATCATGGCCAGAGTGAGCTTACGCAGCAGCCAACGCCATTGCAGCACCATGACGAACACCATGAAGAGCGACTTCTCTGACGTGGTTCGGGATGTCATGCAAGCAAACCACCAGAACAACGCCCCTAGCATTGACGAATCCCACCGCATGGTCCACAGCTAAATGAAGGCTTTCCGGCTGAGCCAATAGATCTAAAGGATTTAAGGAAGAGGTGATCAGGATCTTGGAGGCAAAAGTTAAGAAGAAACAGAAAATTATAGTAAATGTCTCACCAGTGATTCTGGCTTCAGCCTTGGCCAACCTCTCCCGCGTCGGATTGGCCTCAGGGGGTGATCAGCCCTGAACTATGGCCAGAGCTGACTCCACAATAGAGAGGCAGTCGATAAGTTTCTCGCTGGTCCGGTCAATGGAAGCGATCAGGTCATCGTTATCTCTTGGCCTCCTCGGATAGCGGGGGAGCTGGCGATGAATTGGTGCTGAGGATTACCCCAAAGGCTGAGTAGAGTCGGCCCTCTGCTCTGGAACGATAGGAGCTTCATGAGGTGCACCCTCTTGATGATGGATGCGCTGGCGCAATGATGTAGATCCATCAAGAGCCTCCTCAGCAGACCTCTTGCTGTTCTCCATGATCTCAAACCTATAGAAAAGCAGGAACTATACTAAGGATGCAGAAGGTTTGAAATGAAGTGGGTTATTTTTTGATCCCCAGCCGTGGCCCATATATATAGCCTAGGAAGGCGAGGAGATAGGTTTCACCGGAGGTGTGAAATTGAAATCAGATACAGAAATGGACCGGCACTCCGAAAGTTCACGGGACATATGATGAAGAAATAACAGATTTGGACTTATTGCTTCCCCAAATTACAAAACATCATGGGAGAACTTACATTGACCAAAGACCGACTCACCAAGACTTCTTTGGATTGAAGGGAGTACGGGTCCCCACAAGGCCGAAGGCCATCGTGAACCGAGTCGCGTCGGCCTGTTGATAAAATTGTGCCAGGAGAAGGGGAAAGGTCGCCTGCCTAACAGATGCCCAGTTGATTTCTCAGTGACTGGGAAACTGTGGGAAAGAAGCTTGTGGCTTTCCCTATGGGCGTTTGGTGGAACGAACAAGGGAAAGGTGTCCACACATTCTAGCCCTTGTAAACACTAGAATAGCTCTATGAGCATGGTGAGAAGACACAGGTGATATCACAAGACTTTTTCTAGCCACAGTAGCTGATCCTCTTACTCAAAAAGGTGCTAGAATGGGTGACACAATCATCCTATGCACAAGAATTCTTCTAACCGCTCAGGATCTTCATAGCAAAAGGATAGACCATGGAGGGTCCGGTGGAGTCAGAAGCGCTCGAGGGGGCAGATAGAAGAGAAACATGGCTGAATTGTTGAGTTGCTCTCACCAGGGTTGGATAGACATTTTATAGCCGGCCTAGAAAGATGAATCCAAGTGCCCGTGAAGCAATGATGCTCTCGTAAAAAGTTTTGAAGCATGGGCTCATGAGCTGACATAGGCGATGATAAACAGTGGACCCTAGATCAAGATTCTTTATCCGTGACTGCGGACCTATCGGGGGCATAGACATGATAATTTTGGAATAAAATTATTTTTATCCCAAAATTAGAGGGTATGCATTTACACCAAAATTTGGAAGAAGAGTCACAGGGACTCGAAAACTCCCAAGATCATGTCACCAAGAAATCAATTGTGTGCATATCAGAACCAGTTGATTCGAATGCAAAACTAGAATCGACTTTCTTCAGATAGCGCCAGCGGATAACGATAAAGGCTATGATCGGCGCTAGGACGAGACATGTTGGACTCTACAAAAAGGGAAAGATTAGAGTCCAAGTTATCTTAAATTAGGAATATTTTCTCTATGGTCAAAAATTGTGATAAATTGTGCTTAGACAGGAGTCATGCGCAGGTCCCGGGTATAAATATAAAACCCTGGCTATTGTAAAAGACACAATCAATGAAATACCAGTTATTTACTTTTTCCAGCTCCGGCCACCCCTTAGGAGTTGGAGTAGAGTAGATCTCGGCGAGTTCTTCAGCAATGTGGTAGAATCGCCTAATCTAATGTCTCCGAGAAGTGCTTGTCTTCAATTAGACACTAAGCACCCAAAGGAGAACACTAAATTACTCGGTTCCATCGGACACACCCCATGGGAGAACCCAAAAATCCATATTTTTACCACCAGGATCACAAATGAGAGAATAAAGCTTACATTATTCTTAACCATTTCTTACACCACTTTTAATACAACATCAGAGTATAATATTTATTATTATGACAACGGAATATAATAATATTATCAGAGTTATAAACAATTTAATTTAACAGCGAAATATAAACATATGATCAGAATTATAGTGGAAATAAATACCTATTCATGACATGATGAAGCATTGATAAATAACTAGGACAACATATTATAAAACTTTCTTTTATAAAAATATTTAGTAAGAGATATAAATAAAAATTATGATCGCAACGTAAAGGAATCCTCGCTGAGCCCACCAGGAGGTATCCACACACAAGGGTCAGCTCTAGCATCCACCTATCACCTGCAACAAGAGGAATAAAACCCTGAGTACTCAATTGTACACAGCAAGACTTACCCGACAGGAGGAAAAAAAAGACTCCAAGGATATGCAAGGCTATCTGTCTTGTGGGTTTATTGCATTTGTAGGAAGCATTACTAAGCGTGCGTCCTTATATTCGATTTTTATTAATAGTTGCATTGGTTCATTAACTAATCATTCTATGTAAGCACCTGTACTACTTTCAATCAGGTGGTAAGCAATTAGAATTCCTTTTCTTTCCATCTTTCATCTTCCAGTTCTTACTACGGTGCTAGACACGAAACAAGCCATACCGGATCGTCCGACGATTCGTGAATCAATGCCCCTAGCTAGGTACCCCGAAAACACACGGCCCGCTTGTACCCCGGGCACAAGCAGGACCAACCCATCACCCTCCTATCCTAGGGTCCTAGGTCCCCATCCAAACTAGGACTCCAAGCCCCCGCCCCTGAGTCCCAGACTTAGTGCGGTGCAAGGACCTCCTCCACCAAAAAGAAACCCTAACAGTCGGTCCGAAAAGAGCCAGAACCCATGATAAGAGAGCAACAAGCCTTCCAAGTGCCCATACACAAGTATGTGCTTGAGATAATAAATCTATGACTTGCTCACGATGCCTTATGCAACGATCGGTCCTTAACCGACATAGACAGGGAAAGTAGTGTAACCAAGCCATGCCCCGCGTCCACGACGACACAACCTCTTACACCCACCAATACCCAAACCATATCCCTGCCCGGTCACCATTTTCCTTTCCACTAATTTTTTATTTTCTAGTGATAATAATCCAATAATATATTTCCTATTTCTCACGAGTGACAGGCAATCACTCGACTTTTACCAAAATCCTATAGCATAGCATTCTACATGATCCTGTCGTACTAGTAAAACTCATATGATAAAAGATATATATGCAAGTGGGTTTTATTCAACTCCTTAAAACTTAATGCACAAATATAATTTAAACTGCAGAAAAGTAGGCGTTATGCACCGGGGCTTGCCTGGGTAAAATATAACCAAAAGTTAGTATTTGCATCTTCAGATCATCCACCATCAACTGAATAGAAACTCCATTGCATCATCTCCTGGAGAGAATATCATTGCACCATCTTTGGATTCCCAATCATCCTTCAATTGATCCGTTGATCCATCATCGTACCTATATGATATGCAATGCGATGCAATGCAAAGACGTAATTAATCTACTACAATCGTGACTTGTAAAATACGATTTACGCCTCTCAAGTTAACAAGCTAGTTCTAACGACAACCGTACTTAGGCTAAATATCCATGTTGTTGAATAAGACGCTATTTCCCAACAATTATTTTAGTTACATAAACCCAAGTTGTTTCTTTATTTCATTTTATCGATTTAATCATTATTCGAAATAGGGCATCATTATCTACCTAGCAAACTAATTATTATTGAGCTACAAAAATTACAGTGAGTTCCTAATATTGCTAGGAACCTACTGTAGAAATTTTAGATCCAACACTATTACCAATTTACCACGGAAATTCCTATAAGTTTATATTTTTACAATTTTAAGTACCCCTTAAATTAATTATATAGCTTCCAAGAATATTATCAAACTATGTGAACAAAATATACTAACAGGTAGATCATAATTTTAGAAACTCAACAAAACCGGTTTCATAATTTTTGGATCCCTATACCATTTTATATCGCTTTTACAAATTTACCTTATAAACCAAATGAGAAATCGCCCTAGAAATAAAAAAGGCCGACGACACGACCTCAGCCCAACGGCACGCGGGTGGCGGACGACCCATGGGCACGCAGACAGCGGGCGACCCATAGGCGCGCGCGGCCTAGGCAGCGACGGCAGACCGGCCCAGCGCAGGCGCGAGCGCGGCTAGAGGCCCAGGCGGGGGCGCGCGTGGCCCATCGCGGGGACGGGCGCAAGCGGCCTAGCGCGACACGGCCCAATAGGCACGTGCGTGGCCCAGGCGGCAGTGGCGACAACAATTTGTGAACCGGACCCTAGGCTATCTTAAATTTAACTCGTGGTACTCTAGTCACTATTCATGCGAGTCACTGACTTTGCATAGAGCACCCTGGAAATATTTTATTTTCACCATCTCACCCTTATCTCCTTCCTCAAAACAGAGCATGGCAGGGGACAACCGACCGGCGGTAGAATCGGGCCGTGCGCTCATCGACGGCGGTGGAGAAGCAGCTTCACGGCTTGCTCGATGCTGGACGAACCCGCCGGAGGACGCGGCTCGGCCAGAGCAGAAGCAAGGTGCCCCAGCCACATGCACCGACGCCTGGGACCGAGCGGCACTGCGGTGAGGGCGTGCCGGTGGTGAGGCTAGGGTGGTTCGCGCACGGAGGTGGAGCGGGTCATGAGGGCGACGTGGTGCTGTGGCCGTCACGGCCGTAGGTGCGGGCCGCTGCGGCGATGGGGCGCACCACCATCCCCGGGCAGCAGGTAGGCCGGCACAGATGATGGTGGGGCGGCGACGACGCCTGGGAGGGGTGGCGCCGGGGGCAGAACAATGGGTCCAGCGCTACAGGGCACCGTGCCTTAGCGGGGTGGAGCGGTGTGGGGTCGCGGTCCGGCCAGGCGCGGTAGTCGTGAGGCCACGACAGGACGCGGCGCTGGGAGTGCGCTCGCGCACGGTGGCTTGGCAGCGACGCGCAGTGGCCACAGCGGCTCCAGCGCAGACGGCACAGGAGGGCGGCAAGGTGCTGTAGCATGGCACGCCGAGGGCAGTACGCCCAGCGTGGGGTCGGGGGCACACGCATGGGAAAAGCCGGCACTGACGCGGACGGCCCTGGCGTGGACGCTGCGGTGGGAGGAAAACAGGGAAGGGAGAGTAGAGCGAGAAGGACGAGTAGAGCTGGGACGGCTCCCCATGGCAAAAGAGAAGAAAAAGGGAGGGGAGGGGGTAGGAATGACTCGGCCTAACATGACCCAGCGTGGCCGGCACGACATGTAGTTTGACACGGACAAGACCAAGACCACAGCAAACAAGGTAGGCAAGGACAAGACCGAGACCACAGAAAAATAGAGGGAGGGAAGCAACACGAGGCTCGGCAGCAAGTCAAGCAAGGCAGACAACAAGGACAAGTAGAGACAAACTAGCTCAAGATGAACAAGCAAGGAGACGCGTGCGGGCTCGGTTACTTCTTAAACACGACGATAGGACGACCTGGCCCAACAAGGCCGGCAGGGCATGCCGGTTGTGAAGGGTCGAGATGGCGACTAGAGGGGGTTGAATAGTCTTTTCTAAAACTTAATCACGTCGGCTAACCGATACAAATGCGGAATTAAAACTATCGGTCTAGCCAAGACTTTACCCCACTATATATGTTCACTAGCACCTTGCAAAGATAACAATTATGCAACAAAGGTGCCGGGCTAGTTAGAGCTCTCCTAAACAATTCTAGGAGCAAGGTTACACAAACCTATGCCACTAGTACTTTAAGCAACAAGGGAGCTCCTACACATGCTAGTAAGCAAAAGCACAAAGCTAACTAAGCTCACTAGCAATGTTCAATAACAAGGCAACCAATGCCTAATTAGAGAGCGCAAATACTTAGCTACACAAACTAAGCAATATGACTAACAAGGTTACTAAAACCAAATTAGCCACGCAAGGGAGCTACTTCTATGCTACACAAGCAAGAAGGTAATTAGCAAGCTACACAAGCTATCTAATTACAAGAGCAACTACACAAGCTTAATATGTATAAAAGTAATTGCAAGCTTGTGTAATGGGGATGCAAACCAACGGGAAGAATAAGGTTGACACGATGATTTTTCTTTCGAGGTTCACGTGTTTGCCAACACGCTAGTCCCCGTTGTGTCGACCGCTCACTTGGTGGTTTGGCGGCTAATTGGCATCACCCGCCAAGCCCGCACGTCGGGCGCCATAAGAACCTACCTCGGAAGTGAGGGTAGCTCAATGACACGCTTTACTAGAGTTGCTCTTCGCGGCTCCCGCGGGGCGAGCACAATGCCCCTCACAAGCACTTCTCCGGAGCGCCGCACAAGCTTCTTGCGGGCTTCAACGGAGACCACCACCAAGCCATCTAGGAGGTGGCAACCTCCAAGAGTAACAAGCACTACCGGCTTGCAACTCGATCACCTAGTGTCACTCGATGCAACCTCATGATGCAATCGCACTAGAATCACTCACTCACACAATCAGATGATCATTATCAAGTATGTGTGAGATGGAGGGCTCCTAAGCACTCTCAAGCATGGACACAAAGTCCCCCAAGGTGCTCCACACCAGCCATGGCCGAAGGCCACTTCTATTTATAGCCCCAAGGGCTAAACTAGCCGTTACCCCTTCACTGGGCAACGGTCGGGCCGACCGGACGCTCCGGTCGTGTTGACAGGATGCTGGACCTCAGCATCCGGTCGCCCACAGACGGCCACGTGTCCCGATTCGAATGGTCACTTGACCTGACCGGACGCAGCAGCTTCAACTGACCGGACGCTGAATCCTCAGTGTCCGGTCATTTCCAGTAAGCCCCCCGAGGCATATTTCTTCGACCGGTCGCGTCCGGTCCACCTTGACCGGACACAGACAACGTCCGGTGCAATACCCTTGGTACTGTGCCGACCGACCGGCTTGACCGGACGCATGCTCCCAGCGTCCGGTGCTTTCAGACCCAGCGTCCGGACAGTTGACCGATGCCAGCATCTTCGCGACTAACTCATTTTCACTTCTAACTTCTTCACCCTTGCTCCAATGTGCTAACCACAAGAATTTGCATCCGGCGTAATAGAAAATAGGCATTCCATTTTCCCAAAAAGCGCCGAAGGGACCCAAACCCATCTCACCCCTGCAAACACCACCTCCTTTGTAAATGTGCCAACACCACCAAGTGTACACCACCATGTGTATGTGTGTTAGCATTTTCACAATCATTTCCCAAAGGATGTTAGCCACTCAACTTGCCACGCCACTTGATCCTATCAATAATGCAAAGTTAGATCACTCGAGTGGCACTAGATGACCGATATGCAAACAAGTTTGCCCCTCTTGATAGTACGGCCATCTATCCTAAACCCGGTCATAAACTTCTCTACACACCTATGACCGGTGAAATGAAATGCCCTAGGTTATACCTTTGCCTTGCGCATTCCATTCCATCTCCTCCAATGTCGATGCAACACATGCACCAACACGATCAACAATGATATGATCCACTTTATATCATCACGTGATCATATTGGTTCATCGATCTTGACTTTACTTGCTCTTCACCGTTGCCATCGTCCATCGGCGCCAAGTCTTGCTCAAGCTTCACCGCCACGCGGTCCATCACTCCAAAGCCTTTGACTTGCCCTTCACGCTTGCAACCGGTCCATCAAGCCAAGTCTTGTCTTGATCTTCTCCACCTTGATCACATGACTCAATGTCATGTCTCATGTGCAATAAGCTCCTTCATCATCACATGTGTGAGCTTTGCAACATCTCCAAGCCATTCTCACCTCCATGGCATATGTTGCTCATACACATGTACCTGTGGACTAATCACCTGTGTATCTCACATAAACACAATTAGTCCACCTAAGTTGTCACTCAATTACCAAAACCAAACAAGAACCTTTCAGGTTGGCATAGACAAGACCGTGGCCTTCATTGCAGCAAAGACGACACGATGAAATAGGCAGTCGAACGGTGGCGCTCACATAAAAATATCGGACACGACGTAAGCGAGGGAGAGGGAGCAGCGGCACGATGACGGGACTCGACGACGCGGTGCGACGCAAACGTGAACATCGATACGTCGTCGACATTCCAAAAGATTTAAATCCTATCGACCACCATCCCTAAACATTTCACGCGATAGCTCCTACTCCATACCCAGCCATAGAACAAAATATTAGGTGTTATGTAATTATTTTGCGCAAAACAATTCACCACAATTAGCAATTTAAAATATAATTTCTGATTTTTACCGTTGACATGAAAAACTGGTTTTTAAATTTTACAATCCGAGAAAACCAGTTTGGTAATTTTTCTTAGGCCTAAATCATGGTGCTAAACAAGATTGTAACACCAGAGGTGTTACAAGCAAGTACGACTGCATCGATCTGGTCGACCTCCACTGCTTGTCTGTAAGTACCGTCATGGCTTATACCTCTGTTCGTACGGCTGCATCGATCCGGTCGACCTCCACTACGACTCTGGTATAAGTTAGTTATCGACTCTTGTCTAGTTCAAGTACGACTTCATCGATCTGGTCGACCTCCACTACTCGAACTAGATTAAGGTCAAGTTATCAGCTCTATCTAAGTGTGGCGTTCCTTCGGATAGATCCATTAAGTTACCGATATTGCTTATTGCTTCTATTATTTACTTAATTACAGCAATATCACTTTGCCCGATTGGGATTGATCTAGATCGGTCTTATATCTTTTTTAACCCAACGTTTATTAATCTAAACTGATCTAATCTGTACTTTAAACGACGAGTTATGTTTTGTCGGCTGTTTTATATCAATCTTGATCGTGCATAGCGTGCGATTAAGGCGTGTCTGATTTTGAGTAGATCTATTGGCTAGCGAAAACCATTTCATGGCCCGTTATCACGGCCTGTGTGATTCTGCCTCACACCCCACTGTTAGCACCATGGAGTGGAGACCGTTATTGGTAGATCTGTTTCTAAGAGGGCATGACCTTAACTATACGCTATGCCTGAATCGACTGTTTTAGCCGATATCGAGCGCTTTCACGAATAGTTTGCATCACGAGATCGCTGAAGTAGCGATAGGTTGAAAGATGTGTAGCCCCATGATCTTATTATTGTATTATAGTCTACATGATTCTGCCTCATGCCCCACTGATATTAGTAATAAGTTAGGGTCGTCGAGTCTATTGTTGTTTCTACGGCCTGCATGATTCTGCCTCATGCCCCACTAGTCATAGCGATAGATGAGATCTAATATGTTCATTAGATTTATCTCTATTAAATGGTTGAATGATGATGAACTATTTCTTTTATAAAGGGGTTCGGTTACTTGCAGTCATTGGCTCAGTATAAGCTAATTATTGTTAATATGTTATTACCATTGACCAATATTTGTCTAAAGAATGATATTCCTCCTGAACAAAAACCGATTCTTCTTACACAACCCCATGAGCTTTAACCGATTTATTCTTATAAATATGCTGGAATCGACTATTTAGTCGATCTTCTTTCATATTGGCTCTCAGAGCCGCACATTCGGGACTATCTGGCAACATCGGCATGTTCTGCCTTTAATTACTGATGAACTTTCTCTCCTTGTCAATTGTAGGGTCAAATTGACTGGCATATCTTGGGAGAAGTGCGCAGGATCGACCATCCCTGCGCTGAAGCTAGGCGGATCCTCAGCTCCATCGAGCGGACCCTTCCGGCTTGCTCATGTGTCCTCGGCACGGGACAAAATTTCATGTCGACACCTAGAAAATGGATTAATGGCTTAAAGAAAATAAGGAAAGTGATTTTTCCTGTGGGTAAAATTCAGTAAATTGAGATTATTTTTCCGCTGCTAAAGATATAGTTTATTGTCTAGTTATTTTGAACCAACATGATATTTAATTGAAGAAAAAGAGATTTTGACATGATTATGATGTTGTTATTTTCTGACCAACGTTGTTAATAACAATATCGTAATTTTAATGATTTTATGCATTATTTTTATTTCTGTCCAACGGTGATGTAGATTTAATGTATAAACAGCTGTATGTTTTAATTTTGACCAATGTTGGAATCAAGACATGCAATTGTTGTTATTATTTATGTTCTCACTCTATATGAATTGTGTTTTTAGGCGGATACAACTTGATGGGTTGTATCAAAGAGATCCTCACTCTCAAAGGTGACAACTACACAGAGTGGAAGAAAAAGATTGACCTAGCCTTTATCTTGGCTGAGGTGGACTGGGTAGTCACCTCACCGTGTCCCACTGAGCCTGTGGCACCGGTGAGGGAGACAAGCAAGGCTGATGCCGCTTAGGCAACTAGAGAGAGGGATTTTGCATCACAAAAGATGTCCTATGACCTTGAGCATATGAAGTGGGTCACTGCCAACAAGAAATGTTTGGTTATGATAAAGAACACGATTGAGCATGCAATTATGGGCTCAATCCCAGAGTGTGACATGGTCACTGAGTACCTCGATAGAATAAAGAGTCAGTTCACTGGCTCTTCAAAGACATACGCTACCCAGCTGATAAAGTAGCTGGTGACGGAGAGGTACTCTAGAAATGGTGGCATAAGAGAGCACATACTAAGGATTAGCAATTTGGCATCCAAGCTAAAACCAATGGATCTGGCTCTCAAGGAAGAGTTCCTTATCCATCTGATTTTTGCTTCCTTGCTAAAGGAATTTGACATTTTTGTTGTCAACTACAATATACAGCCCGAGAAGTGAGACTTAGAGGGGCTCATGGCTATGTGTGTGCAAGAGGAGGAGAGAATGAAAGCTGCCAATGGTGGCACTATCAATTATGTGAAAGACAAAAAGAAAAAGAATAATAATGCTAACTCCTCCTCAAAGTCAAAGGGAAAGGGTCCTATGCTGCATAAGCCTTAGCAGAATAAGTTCACAGTAGAGAAAGACCAGTGTCTGTATTGCAAGAAGACAGGACATTATAAGAAAGATTATCCCAATTACTTAAAGATGATCATGGTAAAGAAAGGCGAAAACATTATTACGTTCATAATGAATCCCTATATGTACAGTATTCGAAATCTACTTGGTGGATTGACTCAGGTGTAACTGTTTATGTTGCTAATTCTTTATAGGGATTTCGTTCGATGAGGACTACACAAAGAAGAGAAAGACACGTTAAAGTTGCAAATAGAGTCCAATCAGATGTTGAAGCCGTTGACGATCTTTCTCTAGAGCTTATTGATGGCTTCACACTTTTACTTAGAGATGTACTTTATGTTCCCTCTTTACAGAGAAACTTGATTAGTGTTTCATGCTTGGACAATGATGGATATGATTGCCATTTTGGAAATGGCAAATGTAAGATAACATTTAATAATGCATGTGTTGGTCTTGCTATCTTATAAAATGAGCTTTATTTGTTATCACTACGTGATGATGTGAATGTTGTATGCGATGATGAAAACGTTGCGTGCGACAATAAGAATGTATCCTCGTCTGCGGATGTAAACAGAAAACAAAAGAGTGCCTAGGATGCGTTGTCGAAATTATGGCACTGTCATTTAGGCCATATTCCGAGCGGGAGAATAGAAAGACTAGTTAAGAATGATATTCTTTCTCCATTAGAGTTCTCAGATTTAGAACAATGCAGGGAATGCATAAAAGGAAAGTATGTAAATAAAATTAAGAAAGATGCCAAATGAAGCGCATGAATTTTACAGATTATTCACATAGACATCTGTGGTCCGTTTCCTATAAAGAGTGCGGTTGGTTATGATTCGTTCATAACATTCACAGATGATTACTCCCATTATGGCTACATTTATCCAATCAAAGAAAGAACATAAGCATAGGATAAATTTAAGATATTTAAGGCAGAAGTTGAAAACCAACACAATTTAAAGATTAAGATAGTCAGGTCCGACCGTGGGGGGAGTACTACGGTTGGCATACCCCATATGGCCAAGTTCCTGGACCTTTTGCAAGGTTCTTATAGGAGAATGACATAGTAGCCCAGTATTCTACACCGAGCGAACCTCAGCAGAATGGAGTAGCTGAAAGATGTAATCATACCCTGATGGATATGGTGCGCAGTATGATAAGTTACTCCACCTTACCGTTGAGCCTGTGGATGGAGGCGTTAAAAACCGTCATTCATATTCTCAATAGAGTACCAAGTAAGTCGGTGCCCAAAACACCATATGAGTTGTGGACAGGAAGAGTACCCTCACTAAACCACTTACGTGTGTGGGGGAGTCCTGCTGAGGCTAAAGTATTTAACCCAAATATTGGAAAACTACATCCCAAAACAGTAAGTTGCCATTTCATTGACTACCTAGAAAAGTCAAAAAATTTTTGTTTCTACTATCCAGACAGACATATAAAGTTTGTGGAAACAAGACACGCTCTCTTCCTAGAGGATGAAATGATGAGGGAGAGCATGGTAGCTCGAGAAATTGACCTTGAAGAGAAGTGGGTGTATGTGCCCACTCTGATGATTCATGAGCTATTTTTCTCATTACCTGTTGTCGCTGCACCGACGATGCAAGATACTGTGGTGCCATCACATGTTGTTATTCCGCCTGTGGCAACAATGAATGATGATGAGGAACCTATTCTTCAAGATCCTGTAGAACCTTTTGCCACATATGAGGGAGAGCAACAACAGCCTCAAATAGAAGATGTGCCAAATATGGAGGCCCCTAGAAGGTCTCAAAGAGTTAGAAAATCAGCTATCCCTGCTGACTATGAAGTATACAACACTAAGGAATTTCAAATAGAGGATGATCACACCTCATTTGAAGAAGCCATGAGAAGTGATCATTCATCAAAGTGGCTTAAGGCCATGAAAGATGAAATGAAATCTATGAATGCCAATAAAGTTTAGGACTTGGAAATAATTCCTAAAGGAGCTAAAACAGTAGGCTATAAATAGGTCAACAAAGCAAAACTTGACTCTCAAGGGAATATAGAGAGATATAAAGCGTGACTTGTGGCAAAAGGCTTTACACAAAGAGAAGAGATTTATTACAATGAGACATTTTCTCCAGTCTCATGTAAGGATTCTTTCAGAATCATAATGGCATTAGTGGCACATTACGATTTAGAATTACATCAGATGGATGTAAAAACGATATTTCTCAACGGGGACTTGGAGGAAAATATTTGCATGGCACAACTGAAAGGTTTTGTCATGGAAGGAAAAGAACGAATAGAATGCCGCCTAAAGAAATCCATTTATAGATTAAAACAAGCTTCAAGACAGTGGTACTTGAAGTTTGATCAGACAATAAGGAATTTTGGGTTTAAAGAGAATGTAGAGGACAATTATGTCTATGCAAAGTTTAAGAATGTGAAGTTTATCTTCCTTGTCCTGTACGTGGATGATATCTTAACTGCTAGTAGTGATGTCAGTCTACTACTGGAGACAAAGAAGTTTTTATCCTCAAAATTTGATATGAAAGATCTTGGTGAAGCTTCGTTCGTTCTAGGGATCGAGATTCACTGAGATAGAAGTAAAGGGGTATTAGGACTATCACAAAAGGCATACATAGAAAAAATCTTAAAGAAATTCAGTATGCACAAATATAGCCCCTCACCTGCTCCTATAGTCAAGGGCGATAGATATGGGGATTATCAATGCCCTAGGAATCAGTATGAGATCGATCAAATGAAAACGGTTCCATATGCTTCAGCTGTCGGAAGCTTGCAATATGCTCAAGTATGTACGCACCCTGATTTGACATTTGTTATCGGGTTACTTGGCAGATTCCAGAGCAATCCTAGAACAGAACACTAAAAATTAGTAAAGAAGGTCTTGCGTTATTTGCAAGGAACGAAAAGCCTCATGATGACATATAGAAGATCAGATTTACTCCATATAGTGGGATATTCAGATTCTGATTATGCGGGAGATGATAGAAAATCCACGTCTAGATACGTATTCACTCTCGCAGGGAGAGCTATTTCATAGAAAAGCTCAAAACAAACTGTCACTACATCGTCCACAATCAGGGGCGGATCTAGAGGGTATGGCAGGTATGCACCGGCATACCCTGTAGTCCAGCAACTATAGAGTACGTATATACGTGTAGATTTAAGAAAAAAACGTACATGGAAGATGACCAGCGGCCGTGTGGCGTCTGAATGGTTTCCGCTCACTGCTCGCGACGGCCATTCCACTTTCCACTTCCAGGTCCACGGCTAACGCGGCCCACACCACAGCCCACATGACCTGACTCCAGCGCCTTGGCCACACAACAGAACTTGGGAGTTGGAGTCCATGGGCTCGGACATCGCTGCACAGAATTCGGAGCGACGTGCGATGGATCGACAGAGTCTCAGCCTGCCGACGACTCTAGTCGGCGAAGCTGCATATGCACCCGCCGCCTATCGTGGCTACGAACAAAGGAGAGTCGTGACTAATTATGATCGGGATCTATCAGATCAAGGAGTCAAGGATCTACTTGGCTGCTCCGCTGCTAACCTTACTGCCGGCCACAGAGGTGAGCATCTACTCTTTTCTTTTCTTCTTTTCACATTGAGGGGATATTTCTTTAAGTTGATAATAAAAATAATATAATCAAGATACTCATGTCTCTCAGAAAGTATCTCTAAAAAAGCCAGACAAGTAGTAGTATAAGTTGCTTGCACTTTTTTATTTATGTCTAAACTTTGAACTATCAGGCGTTAAAATTTATAACTTACTAGAAGAACGCCCCGTGTGTTGTTGCAGGAATCGCTTATGAAATTATACTAATATGATTGAATAAATATCATAATACATGTTAGAGGATGATTTTTGGCATTCTGATATGGACAACTAAATATATGTTAGTAAATTATGTGGTTTGCTAATGTGAATAGCTTGAATAAAGACATAATGACATGTGTTAATTGGATGTGCTAATGGATGCTAATGTGGACAGAGATAGTTAAATGTGCTAGTGAGATGTTCTAGTGGATGCTTATGTGGTGCATGACAAGATAAATTGCTAGTGTGTTTATCTTTATAAGAGATATAGATTCTGTAACTGCGTGCGTGTATATTAAATTATGTTATAATTCTACAATTATTACCGAATTCATAAATGTTTTATTGAATTGTATATGAAATTTTTTTAGCAGCATACTCTAAATTAAATTCCCAGATCCGCCGCTGTCCACAATGCATGCCGAGTTTGTAGCGTGTTATGAGGCAACGGGGCAGGTGAACTGGCTAAATAAGTTCATACCCGGTTTGAAGGTGGTTGATGACATCTATAGACCACTTAAGTTATACTATGATAATAATTTGGCAGCACAGTATGCTCACAACAATAAGTCAAGTGGTGCTACCAAACACATTGACATAAAGTATTATGTTGTGAAAGATAAAGTCCGAGATCATGTCATAAGTCTTGAGCATATAAGTACCGAAAAGATGCTCGCGGATCCACTTACAAAAGGCTTATCACCCAACGTGTTCAGAGAACATGTAGCCGGCATGGGTTTCAGAAAAAACCTATAATTCATGGACAAAAGAATACCCAAAGTTAAGTATCTATTTCAGAACAGAATGGTGTGTTGTAGTTGTTAAATCTATCGGCAATTGACCGTAACGATGAAACATGCTCTATGCGCTAATCTGTAATGGAATGAACAAAAGTAATGATATGAAATTAAAAGATGGTAGGAGATTGAGGGGGAGATTGTTAGATTGATCTCTAATCCCAAACTGGGCCCAACGACCCAGTTGAGCGTTTGATCCACGCCCTGATCGGAGGCGCCCAACCCACTATGGCTGGAGGGCCCCTATCACACTGCGCAATAAATAGAGATGGAGGCCGGCGGCTCTGAGTACGAGGTTCGCCTGAGCCGAGCTCCCCACCGACAAACCCTAGCCCGATCAGAGAGGGGCGCAGCCAGTGACGGAAAGCCACTAGCTGCGCCACCACCGGTCTTCACCGCCGATCGCCACCGCCCATTACCGTCACCGTCTTCACCGATCGTCGCTGTCCATGCGCAGACTTCACCGACTCTATGACGGACGCGAGCGGATCCTCCTCCAAGAGCATAGACGGTCAGCCCTTTCCATCTCTTCCTCTCCCTCTAGATCCAGTAGTTCGAAGTTCTCGAATGTGCTCATCATATTTATAGAAAGATGTACCCGCTAGATCTACGGCTAAGGTCCTATTCTATCCAACAGTTTCTTTAATAATCCTTGTCTAGAAAGCTTATCAGTGAACTGCCTGGCGAATCTCTCGGCTCGGGTCGTGATTGAAGCTCATGTGTACTGTAGGACCCGTGCTGTTCAGGCTACTGTCGTACCTGTTCATCCAGGCTTTCTACATACCACACGAGGATCCACAGCTTGCGTCGAGACGTTTCTCTAGGCGTAGCTTTCGTCGAGACGTTTCTCTAGGCGCATCACTTCACTATTTGGTGACGTTTTTGTGTGTCCCTCTCCTTCCGTGGTCTTGTGGAGGGTCAGTAGGTCACGCACTGTATGAGCCGTGCTGCCGAGGCTACATACCTGTAGCCTTGCAACAAACCACACGGAAACGTTATCCAGTTTGCTTGGAAACGTTTTCTCAAGAACTCTCGTGCTCCGGAATGTCTTGCGTTGTGTCGAGGGTATCGTGCGTGCCTGCTGTGTCCATCCCATATTCCCATCCCATCCCATCCCATCCCATCCCATCGTATCGTACCACAGGAACCAGATTTGATTCGGGGCTTGAAGACGCGGACAAAGCCAAGCTAACCCCCGCGCAGCGACTGGCTGATGTTGTTGTGGTTAGGCACCTCTAGACCCACCGAGTGTGTCAGTCCCATTCCATCCCACAGGATCGGTGATCGCGGATCCAAAAGCCCCTCACGACTGGTTCTTTCTTTCTTTCTTTCTTTCGGGCTGTACCCTCCCCGCCGAGGGCCCGACACGTCAATATTCCCCCGGCCGATTTCGCCCTCCGTTTGTGGATGCAGACGCCTTCAACCGGCCCTCCCCGCGCCTGCCCCTGCCCGCTTTCCTTTCCTTTCCGCTTCCACTTCCACTTCCACTTCCACTCTCTCTCTCTCTCTCTCGGCGTCGATCGATCGGAAAGGAGGAAGATAGCAGCGGCAGCCAGAACACGCGCGCTGTCCCTGTCCGCCCATTCCATCATCGCCGGTCAGTCACGCAAAAGCCGCTTTTCTCTCCGCGCTGAAACGCGGCTGCACTCGCTCGTGCTCTGCTCGCTCGCTTGGCAATGTTGGCATTTGCCGAAAAGGAGAGGACGTGTCAGCCTTGGGATACAGCACGCACCGATGGGTGTTGACTGAAAGGATCTGTGCAATGTGGTGACGACCACCTTTATTTGTCTGGTCAACAATCGAGCCTCTCTCTCTCTCACACACACACACATCGAGATAGAGTGCTTACAAGTTGCCGCGTAGAGCACGCTCACTCCGACAGGCATGTGACAGCTAGGAGTACTGTACGAGTAGATCTCCCTCGTCTTACCAGGTCAGACCGCTTCTCGGCCAACCAGGGGCTGCCAGGTACCCACAGTTTAGCGGCACCTGCACGTCCCTCGCGGTGAAAGATCTAGACACGTGTCGAGAGGTGGACGAGTGCGGACACTTGGCGCTCTCCCATTGGCCAAAACAAACTCCCTCCTCGCTTATAAAAGAGCCCTCGCAACGGCTGCTCTTGCTCATCGAACTGCTCGCTTCGGCCTTCAATCTCCGCGCTGCGCCCCGCGAATTGTTTACGCTCGCTCTCGAGATCTCTCTCTAGATTCTCTCGGCTTCCCTCTTCAGAATTCGTGCAAGAATCTATGGCGGCTACGACGATAGATTGGCACCGCCGCAACGCCGCCTTGTATGGCGTGGCGGACAGCAAGGAGCTGGTGCGCGCGCTTGCTCCGCCCATGCAACAGGCGGTCCCGACCATCTCGTTCGCGTACCCCTGCTCCGGCGTGGAGCAGCAGAGCACGGCGGGCCCGTTTCTTGGCGCCGGCGGCGGTAGTGGCCTGCTGACCCCGGCACAGATTCTCCAGGTGCAATCGCGGCTCCAGTTCCTGCGCGGGCCGGCAGCGGCAGCGGCGGCGGGCGGCGCCACGCTGGCCACGGTGGCCACGCAGCAGATGAAGCGGCAGGGCGTGCCGCCGGCGCCGCTCCCCGCGCGACCGGCGGTGTCCAAGCTGTACCGCGGCGTCCGGCAGCGGCATTGGGGGAAGTGGGTGGCGGAGATCCGCCTGCCGCGCAACCGCACCCGCCTCTGGCTCGGCACCTTCGACACCGCCGAGGAGGCCGCGCTCGCCTACGACAGCGCCGCGTTCCGCCTCCGCGGGGACTCCGCCAGGCTCAACTTCCCCGAGCTCAGGCGTGGCGGCCAGCACCTCGGCCCGCCGCTCCACTCCGCGGTCAACGCCAAGCTCCACGCCATCTGCAACGGCACGACGGACGTCGTCGTGCCGCCGCCGCAGAGCCAGAGCCAGTCCAGCCAGAGCCAGAGCAACGCCACGGCGGCGACGGCGACGACCACCCCGAACTCCTCCTCCTCGGCGAGCCCAGACGTCAAGAGCGAGCCGGGCTGCTCCGGCTCCGAGAGCTCGTTTTCCGCAGACGGCGACGTGTCCTCGACTGGGTCCTCTGACGTGGTGCCGGAGATGCAACTGCTCGACTTCTCAGAAGCGCCATGGGACGAGTCCGAGAGCTTCCACCTGCGCAAGTACCCCTCCGTGGAGATCGACTGGGACTCCATCCTGATTTCATAATGCGATGGCTTTGCTCGCCTTGTCTCCCCAGTCCTTGATCAAGCTGTTCTTGCTTGCTCTGTACTTCATATAGATCAAAAGATTAAAGTGGTGTCTTGATGTTTAGGTTTCGGGTTTGATCACGTCTAGCATCAACTGTTAGCCCCTGTATCTCTCGGAACGGATGAGTCAGATCACTTACCAGCGTCGTCGACCACACACTATCATCGTCGACCACACACTATAACTAGAGGTAGAGGAAGGGAGGAAAAATTAAGTACCCACACAATACAAGCACCAGCATTGACCGGAGCTCTGCAGTGAAGATTACAAACTGAACTTGCTCTTTTTACTCAGTTACAGTGGCAAACTATGTATACAACTCTACCCATCTAATCCCAGTACACAGACATATCAGGCTGACATGCTGCTACAGTGACTAGATGTGACAGTAGGGCTGACTTTGACGCCTGCTCCTGCCGTGGTTACAGTGCGGCGGGAGAGCCATTCAGTGCCTACCACTGTAGCTGCTACATTGCTGTGGGAGCCCTTTTCGACGCCGCCTGTCCCTACCATGCGTTCACACAAGGAAAGCAGCGGATTACTTAATATCAACCCTGGTCTGCTTTCTTTTTTGAACGGCATTGCCCTATTCGCTTCTCTTATAATCCATGTTTTTCAGCTTGTTTTTTTGGCCGGAATAGTATTTTTCTCTCACAAAAAATCAGTTGGAACAGTGTTTTGACTTATTTTTTTTCAACGAAGCGAACCGGGCCTTTATATTATTTCGGTGAAATTACTAGCAGTCTGCGTGCAACAGGTTTCATGTATATACTGTAGTTGCGATAATCCAATTAAGAACCACTTTGACACACTGGTATGGCTGTTACTGTTTTTTGTCATGTACTACTGTTGCTGTTGAAAGGATCAAGATGCCCAAGAGGGGGGTGAATTGAGTTAATTCTAAATTTCTTTGCAATAATTAAGTTATATGGTTAGCCCAATTAACCCTTTATGCCTAGAAAGCATATCTATTGATCTATCGCACAAAAAATTTAGCAACCTATATTTCAATCATACTCTAGCATGGCAATTCTATGAATGTAAATGACAAGAATTGAATTGTTCAAAGTAAATGCTCAAAGTAAATAGAGAAGGAGGAACGCGGCGATGTTTTGCCGAGGTATCGGAGAGTCGTCACTCCCCACTAGTCCTCGTTGGAGCACCCGCGCAAGGGTGTAGCTCCCCATTCATCCGCGCAAGGATCAAGTGCTCTCTACGGGTTGATTCTTCGATACTCCGTCGTGGTGAATCACCCACAACCGCTCACAACTTGAATTGGGTTATCCACAAGCTCCACCGGATAATCACCAAAGTCCCAATCACCATCAAACCGTCTAGGTGATGGCGATCACCAAGAGTAACAAGCACGAACTCTTACTTGACCACGACAAGCCTAATGAGAAGGGTGGATATACATTTTGCTACTCTTAATCTCACTAATGAGGGCTCTCTTTGGAATTCTCAAATCTCAATCATCTCACTAGTACCTTGCTCTTTTTGGCACTCTCAAAGGTGTTTCTCAGCTGTTGAAATGAGCAAAAAGTACCCCCACATATAAATAGAGGAAGTATTTATAAGCATGGCTGAAAAATAAACCGTTATGTGCTTCTACGGGGTGACCGGACGCTCCGGTAATGTTGACCGGACGCTCCGGTCAGTTCTCCCTGAACTCCAGTATTTACAATGTGACCGGACGCGTCCGGTCGTGATTTCCCCTCTCTGGAACCTTACTGGAGTCGACCGGACGCTGGGACTCAGCGTCCGGTCACTTCACCTCTCAGCGTCCGGTCACTTCCAGACGACTTCACCTTGATCAAATGAACTGACTGGACTCTACGTCAGCGTCCGGTCACACCGAAGCCAACGTCCGGTCATGATTTTGACCCTCCATTCACTTTCAACTTTCGATCATATGTGAATGAAGTTTGCTCCAATGAATCTAAGGGCTTTTTAGGAGCTACTTAGTGCTAGGTTTAGCAAGTGTGCACCACACCTAACCCACTAGACTCACCTAGGTCAAGTTACTCGTCCATACCCCCTTAATAGTACGGCCAAAGGAAAAACAAAGTCCTAAACTACTCTAAGTATCTCTTCAACTCCAATCGACACTTAGAACTAGCCCATCCTTAACATTGTCGTCCATCCTTTGAAAACCGAAACAATTTCCATCGTAGGGGCATGACCACCATGATAGCCCAATCGATCTCTATTATCGTGACCTAACTTAATTGCCTCTGCAAAACACACGTTAGTCACAGTAATCGCATATTGTCATTAATCACCGAAACCCAACTAAGGGCCTAGATGCTTTCAGCTGTTCAGAATAGCACATATATCCGAAATCAATAAATGAGATGGAATAAAATATGTTGCTAGGAAAAACAATGAAAGTATGAGATTCATTATCTTTCACAAGAAGATTCACTGTAGCACTATTTAGCAATACTAGCAATGAGAAGAAGCACATTTCAATCAGGAATAAGCTAGAAATGTCAAATATATGTGATTTGCAATAAGGTGATTGTTAGGCGGCGTCACTGGAATATGAATATGAACTATTTCACCATGGAATTGTTTTGCCTTTTAGACTTATGTTAAACTTGTAATTCCATTTTCATAAAAAAAAATTATTATGTAATTTTTTCATAGGATATTTTAGTTGTCTACATTTATCACAGAACTCACAAAGCTTTGACTCTGTGTGAAAAGTTTCTGTGCAAAAAAGATATTCTGAAACCGCTTTTAAAATATTCTCCTTTATATGCCGAAAGATATTCTCAACCACTTTTAAAATATTCTCCGCTTATAAAGTACTGATTTTTTATAGCTATTTTAGCTGTTCAGAAGCGTCCGAAATCTGTAATTTGTTAACTAAAAAATTAAGGTTACTAATATGAAATGTGCGATGTTTCCCTCTAATCTTGGTACTAATCTTGCAGTGGTTATTGCAGCACATATACTACTTAACTTATTTGGAATAGTACTAGATGATTGTATTTATATGTTGCTGCACAGGAGGGAAAGCATCTGGATCTCTTTTTTCGCTTCTTCGTAGGTTAAAAGGACCAGAGTATCATGTGGGGAAGTCAGTACTCCACGTTAGCACAACGTTGCTTTCGCTTAATATAATGCTAACCCAATTCCCCAGCAGGAGAAAACCAGGTATTTAGCAGCAAAATCACCACAACAGACATGGTTCCTCTCAAAGTTCATTGTACAGTTCAGTGTAACTTTGTCGCTTCTATCAAACATTTTGTTTACCTTTTGGTTGATGCATGAACCTTGAGAAACGCGTTAATTGTCAGTCAGCTCTGTCTTTGGTTCATTGGAGAACTTTGAGCTTGATTAGTAGCTGCGTATACTCGGTGAAGCATTGAAAGATATCAAGCTTTGAAAAAAGCCCTGTTCAGCTAACAAAGCTATTTTCCCGTTGGGATATGACAACAGTTGATCCGGCACAGCAGAAATGCTTAGGCTTTAAAGCTTTTATCTCAGGTGGAGTGGAAAAGTGGAGACTCACACTTAGGATAGTTTTATGAAGGTAAATGTAAAACAAGTGGAGATAATGGTCTGGGTAACACCACACATCCATTGTGGGGGTATCTTTCAAATATATAGCCATATACAAGAATTGTACAGGAGTTGGTACACGTGGTGGTACAACAATGTGTTAGCTATACACATTTCCTCATAGTAAAGCAGGATTTTTTTGGCTTTAAGACCCTTATAACCGAGTTGATACAACAATGTTGCGAACACATGGTTGATATATAGCCATGTGGTTCGGTTTGTGATGAGTGATTGTCAACGTGAGTAGTTTGGGTTGAGTTGTTGAACTAACCGAGGCGTGAGTTTGGGTTGTGTAACATGTCTCTTGGTTTGTGGTGTGCAGGTGTGGAGCTCGAAGACGGTGGTCGACGGCGAAGGTGAAGGTCAAGCGGGTTTGTGCCGATGGATTGGGAGCAGTGAAGGACGGATGCCGAGGCTTGGACCGAGGGACTGGAGAAGCCGAGTGACTGATTGTGGGTGGCTGACACATGGGGTCATCGACAAGTGCAAGAGTACATGAGGAGTAAGTCAAGCGGAGGCGCTGGAAGACTAGATGGCCGGACGGTCAAGGACGATGGTGACATCTGTCGAGTTCGTGGGACGAGCCTATGGAGTACGCTACCCGCGAGTGGTTTGGTGATTTTGCCCTCAAAACCACCGGTGGACGGTTTTTGGGTTTGGGCCTCAAAACCCGGGTGCGGTTCCGGAGGG
>NW_027096226.1:0-35403 GCF_019320115.1 Miscanthus floridulus
ATGGAAGATGAATTGAAATCAATGAGTACCAATAAAGTTTGGGACTTAGAAAATATTTCTAAAGGAGCCAAAACAGTAGGCTGTAAATGGGTCTATAAAACGAAATATGACTCCCAAGGGAATATAGAAAGATTTAAAGCGCGACTTGTGGTGAAAGCTGTAACACCCTAGGTGTTTGGCTTCTACAAAATTGCATTTCATTTCATAAACATGTGCATCATTTATCTCATCATGCCATTGTCACTGAAACATACATATGCAACATTCGCAATTCTATTTATTTCATACTTGATTTGCTTGTGAATGGTAGTAGTGCAACATGTGAATGCAACATGAGTTTCTCATACCTTGAAACATGGCAACATGGTAGGAATGTGGCAAGTTAAAATTGCAACAAAAGTAATGAAACATGTGAAACATGGAATTGCAACATTTGAGTGAATTGATTGTTTTGTTGCTTCATCACATGTGATCATTAGAAATTGGTATAGCACTTGTGTAAAGTGGTTGATTATGGTCTAATACACCTTAACTACACTTAGGGTAATTGTTGGGACATTGTTCATGTGGATCAAAATGACAAAAATGCCCTCAAGTGGAGGTTTGACTTTGAATGACCCTTAGAGTGCCACTATTTGACTGATTCAAAAGACCAACTTAGAGACCTTGCATGACTGTGCACCCTTTACCAAAGTTGTAGCTAATTTATCAAGGAACAAAAGTTGTTTTATGATCAACTCATGAAAATATGTGGAACAGCCTCAAACATGGCCACAAGTCATTATTGATGGTGGATTCAACACCGAAAAATGTTTCTAAGTCCTAACTGCATTTTCAGTTTGATTGAGCCAACTTTGGCTTGATGTAACTTCTAATCCATGGAGAATTAGACTATGATCCTTGAATAGAAGTTGGAGATGGAAGGTAGGGCTACAATTTTCATGTACATAGTTTTTGCTATTGATCAACGGTTTAGTCATGATAATGCGTTGAAGTTGCACTGTCAGGCTGATCATGTAACTGAATGGGAACTACAGTAACTGGCAGCATTCAGAAAATGAACGCCGCGTGGGTGACACCCGTCGTTGGCCGGCTAACCATGCTGCCACGCGCCGCGGGCATCCTAGCGCTGTTGGCCACGACATGAGCACCCCGCGCGCCTACCCGACGCACTCACCGTTTCATTTGCATCTCCTTCGCCTCCACCGCGCGCAGCGACAAGCCACAGCAGCTCCTCCATTTCTGACCGCGCTTTGCCATCGCCTTGCATGCTCGCCACTGCAAAAATGTGTCGGCCATCTTGCCCCTAGCTTCGCCATGATCTCCTCTCCCTCCTCCACCTTTCAGTCGGGTCGTTTGAGGCTTGGTAAGGGCGTATTCGCCATTTCTTCCACCGCCGCCATGGCGGGACCTCACCGGAGTTGGCGCTCCATGCGGCCAACTGCCACCGCGACCTTCCCATCCCCTCTTCCTTGCTTGTTTAGGTTGGTAGTGAACTCCAAAAGCTCGTACCGAGCCTAGCCACGCCCTACGGGGTCGGGCCTCGCCGGAGCCGGCCAAGCCGTGGCCGTGCACCGCCATGGCCATCGCCATTGCCTTTAACTGTGGCAATAGCTTCAATAGATGGTTCCACTAGATGCGCATGGGTGAGGCAAGCACCGTAGCACCAATGGCCTTGCCGGAGCTATCACCGGCGACGAGCTACGCTGTCGTCCGTCTTTCCCTCCCCTGTCTGTCTCGCTGACGTGCGGGGTCCCCTTGTCAGCGGAAGCGTGCAGGCAGGAGTCTGACCTAGGCCGCGCCGAGTTCTAGGCCACGCCAGTGCGTGCGTCGTGGGCCGCCATGTGCTTTCGGGCTAGCCCAGCAGTAGGGTTAGGGTTTCGAATTTGTTTTGTTTATTCTTTTTTACAGAATTGTGTACATTTTCAAAAATATGTATCTCCTAGTTGGTAGATTCAAATGATGTGGTTCCAATTTTGTTGAGTTCATGATAATGTCTAGTTTATATTAAAAATATAATTTATGCCTTGTTCTGTTATGAAAAATAGAGTTGATAATTATCTCTTTTAATCATGAAGGAAATATGGGTAATTATATCTTTTTCTATGTAGCTCCAAATGGCATGAAATTTTTATGGTGTACTGCTCATATCATGAATAGCTTGTAGTTAAATTTTCATACATTTTGGACACTATATGTAGGAGTTAGGAAATTCTCTTGTTTGCATGGATGGATCTTGTGTGAATTTTCATAAATTTTCTATAGATCCAGTAAAGGTAAAATTTGGTGAGTGCTATTCTTATGCTAGGATGATGCTAGAAAAAATGTGAAATCTATTGCTTGACACTTTTCATTAGGGTTTCCTAATTATGCTAGAAATAGCCCTGCCATCTGTTATTTTGGATACATCAAGTTCTGCTTGCCCAATTGCTTTGAAATTTTTATGGTAGTCTATGTGAAGCATGAGATAGCTGCTGTAATTTTTGTAGATTTTTCTGAATAGTTTTACTATATATTGCTTTAATCACCTAATTAACTAAATAAATTAGAAAAGGGCATTAAATAATTTATTTAGAAGTTGGCACTATACTTTCTAATGTTCCTCTGATATGTGCAACAAGTTGGTAAACTTGGTCTGGTCCAATTATGCTTTTGCATCATCACTAAATAATTAATTTAGTAAACCTGTCATTTCTGGATAGATTTTAGATTTACTGGAATTTGATTTGGTTAACGTAAGAATCATGCTTTGATGTTTACAAATGATTTGTAGAGAATTTCATAAGCTTTCCAGAATGTCCTCTTGCAAGTCATTTGAATTTATAGAACTCTGGTTATGATTGAATTAAGGAACTACTCGTTGCATGTAAAACCTTAACTTTGATTTAAGTATGCCTTTACTATTTTCTAAGCTTGTGGTAATGTTCCTAGGTGTTAGGCCTTTAACTGAAGATGAGCACCTTTATCTTAGGTTATGCAAGTTAGGTAAGTAGATCTCGTTCTTCAAGTTAAGTTAGATACATGTTTTAAAGTGATTTGAATAGAGCCATTCTTAATCGGTAAACGAGTGTCCAGTGATGTTTCGTTAAACACTTACGGTGATCCATTCATCATGAGCATCATGTCATTCCTTATACATCCATGATATTTATCTTGTGCATCGGCATGCAATAGGTGTACCGGAAGGTGTGACACTACTGGAACTCGAGGAACCGAGCGGGGAGCAGCAGCAGCCAACACCGAAGGTTCAGGAGGTGCAGCCCTCAGGAGAAGTGCCAGATGAGGTCACCGTTGAGTGCCCGGATCACCGTCCGTGTAACTTTGTGAAAGGCAAGCCCCGGAGCATATTAAGCCTCCTAATTTTTAAAATGCAGTTAAAATATTATTGTTACATATATATATTGTTGCATTAAGTTTAGGTGTTGGATGCAAACCCTTGCTGCATTGGTTATCCAATCCTTGTCCAGATATTGATACCCTGAATCCTATGTAGCTCAGGTTCGTGTAGTGCTTAGCCCTGCTTAAACGCGGTAGAAGTCAGGTGATTTCCTGTCACCTGTGAGATATAGGAATATACATATGGCACGGTTGGCTATATTTGCTATCGTGGAAAAGAACCTGTCTTAATTTGAAATGAAGACTGGGCGGAGGCTTGCCGGTTTGCAGTGACTCCGTCTGTGTCACTTAAGGACTGAATCTTGGAGCCTTTCCTGTTCATGTTGAATGCATGCCTCTCTCTTAGTTGGTCGGGTCTGGAGACCGACCACGAAGCCGAGTAGCTCACCTCAGGCCAGGAGTCGATAAGTATAAAGTACGCCTCAGAAGGGAGCCGTAGGCGTGAGTCCAAGGGCAGGTGATTTAAAAGTCCTGATCGTCCTAACAGAAGGGTAATCCCTGAGAGCGCTGGCGCTGATCGAACCCGCGAATTTGGTTCCTGAGTTATCCCAAAGGTGACCCACGGCTACCCTTGCAAAGTATGCTAGGGTGAGAGTTGGGAATACCCCCTCAGCTGAGTTGTAATTCGATTCGAGTCGCCGTCTCTCCCGGTTAGTGAGAACTTGACAGGCTTATCTCCAAAGTAGAGACACTAAATAATATAATGGTTCAGAAATGATGATATGATGATGACATCATTATTATACCTGCTATGGTTAATATTGTTTGCTCCTAATAAGTGAGTGCTCTAGTACAGGTGCAAATCTAGTGGACAGGTAAATAATGATCAACTTGATGCGAAGTTTAAATTGGTTACTTTATTCATAAGCTTTTTTATGCAACTGTGTCCAGCTAGCTCACCTCATAAGCCTTGCATGACCCTTGGTGTCTTTTATTTCTGGTTTTGACGGGTAAGTCTAGCTGAGTACCTTCTCGTACTCAGGGTTTATCTCCCACCTGTTGCTGATGACCAGTTCTACTTTGGTTACTGCAAGTATTGCCTTCTCCTGGCTGGGGATGAAGACTAGACCGTTGGGCGCGGTCTCTCCTAGTTCTCGTACCTGAAGATGCTTTTGTGGGACATGACTAAGATCTGGCAATGTATTTGAAACTATGAAGTTATGTACTAAACTATGTCGCTTCTGCAAATTTGAACTTGGTTTATAATATTTTATTTGAACTCTGATGGATATAATCCGAATGCTACTTGTGAAATGTTGTAACGAATGATGTGTTGTGTTGAATCACTATGATCTTGGTTTGTATGTCGAGAGTTGGTTGAAATCCTTCGTGATTTTCGGACTACCGGGATTATGGGAGCTTAAGTACAGAAATTTGATCACTTCGGTGATTGTTTTTGTACTTACGTTCTTATGATTTGGTCGGTTCTGTTACAAAAGGCTTCACGCAAAGAGAAGAGATTGATTACAATGAGACGTTTTCTCCAGTCTCATGTAAAGATTCATTCAGAATTATAATGGCACTTATAGCTCACTATGATTTTGAGTTACATCAAATGGATGTAAAGACGACTTTCCTAAACGGAGATTTGGAAGAAAATGTTTATATGGCACAACCGAAAGGTTTTGTCGTAAAAGGAAAGGAAAATATGGGATGCCGCCTAAAGAAATCAATCTACAGATTGAAGCAAGCTTCAAGACAGTGGTATTTGAAGTTTGATAGAACGATAAAAGGTTTTGGGTTTGAAGAAAATGTTGAGAACAATTGCGTTTATGCAAAGTTCAGGAATGGAAAGTACATATTTCTAATTTTGTATGTGGATGATATCTTGCTTGCTAGTAGTGATATCAATCTACTAATGGAAATAAAGAAATTCTTGTCCTCAAACTTTGATATGAAAGATCTCGGTGAGGCCTCGTTTGTTTTGGGAATAGAGATTCACCGAGACAGGAGAAAAGGGGTTCTAGGATTATTGCAAAAGGCATACATAGAAAAGGTCCTGAAGAAATTTAGTATGCATGCGTGCAGTCCTTCACCTGCTCCTATAGTCAAGGGCGATAGGTTTGAGGAACATCAGTGTCCCAAGAACCAATATGAAATTGACCGAATGAAAGCGGTACCGTATGCTTCAGCTGTTGGAAGTTTACAATATGCTCAAGTGTGTACACGCCCTGACTTAGGTTTTGTTACCGGGTTACTTGGCAGATATCAAAAGAATCCAGGAATTGAACATTGGAAATTAGTGAAGAAAGTCCTGCGTTATTTGCAGGGTACGAAAGGCCTCATGCTTACGTATAGAAGATCTGATTCCCTGCAGATAGAGGGGTATTCAGATTCTGATTATGCGGGAGATGAAAGAAAATCCACGTCAGGATATGTATTTACTCTCGCAGGAGGGGCTATATCGTGGAAAAGCTCCAAACAAACCGTAACTACATCCTCAACAATGTATGCCGAGTTTGTAGCATGCTATGAGGCAACGGGGCAGGTGAATTGGCTAAAGAAATTCATATCCGGATTGAAAGTGATTGATGATATAAATGAACCACTGAGATTGTATTGTGATAACAATCCAGCGGTACAGTACGCTCACAATAATAGGTCAAGTGGTGCTGCCAAACACATTGACATAAAGTACTATGTTGTGAAAGATAAAGTTCGGGATCATATAATAAATCTTGAGCATATAAGTACAGAGAAAATGCTCGCGGATCCGCTCACAAAGGGCTTACCACCCAACGTGTTCAGAGAACACGTAGCCGGCATGGGTTTAAGGGAAAGCCTATGATTCCCGAACATACGAAGGGCCCAAAGAAAGTTTACATTTCAAAACGGAGAAGTGTATTGTGGCTGTTAGTCTAACGGCACTAATTGCTGTGACGATGGGACAGTTCTATGCACTAATCTGTGATGAAATAGGATGGAAGCAAGAAAAATATGAATTGAAAGTTTTGAGTATGAAATTAAAGAACGAAGAATAGATGAGAGATCAAAGGGAAAATCGTTCATGGATGCACTGTTCATGGTTCAGACTGCATTCACAAGGAAGAACGGCATCTGGAAGGAGGACCGGGACGCCAGATGGGCGCTTTCCCGGAGAGATGTTCAGCGGAGGGCTTTCTCTGATCATCTCCTCAGCAGCTCAACACCATCTTCTAGGACTAGGATCTCAGATCAGGCGAGGTGGCGCGCCGAGATAGCCAGGTAAAAGAGCCGTGGATTGACCGATTGGGATGGGAGATACGATTTTCATGCTGGGGCAGTGACAAAGGCAGGAAACTGAATGAGAATCCGGAACAATTTGTTTGCAGGTTGGGAGAGAGGCATGCACTGAGAGCTAGCGTGGAGTCTATGATGAGGCTGAAGCGTGTGGATTCTCACGTCATCCGGACTGCTCAGACAGTCTGAGCTGCTAGCTGCTTTGAGCCTTGAGGTGGTGGTGTTTTCATCGGAGTAAAATAAAACAGAAATGCTATACAACACATGTGTGTTTTAGCGCAAAAAAACAACGTGGATCTATGATCTTGTGATTTGTGATTGTCTAGAGATATGTTAGGTTTGATCTCCCACCAGTTAGGCCCAACGGCCTTTTTGGGCCTTGTTCTCGCACCCTGATCGGGGGCGTCCAACCCTATATGGTTGGTGGGCCCCCGTCGCACATCGCTATAAAGGAAATGTAGGGGCCGGGGCTCGCAGTACGAGGTTCACCGCGCCGTCAGACACCCCACCGACATCCTAACCCTAACCCGATCTTGAGAAGGGGCGCTGCCAGCGACGGGAAGCACCACCGACGCCGGCAACACCACCCCGACGCACACGCCGCCGCTAAGGACGCCACTGCACCGACTCTCTCTCCACCGAACGTCGCTGCCGGCGTGCAGATGGCATCCGCGAACGAGGCCGCGGCCGGTGCTTCCACTCCGACTGCTTCGACCACTACGGCCTTCGATGGTCTGCGATTTCCTACTCCACCTACCCCTTTTTCTTCCTTTTATATCTCTGTAGTTCATGCATTAGGTTATATATATATATATACTGTAAATCTTGAACAAATATTCATATTACTATGTATTCCGATCTGATGAATATGACTAAAAGAAATCCAACAAGAAGAAGACTGAAGGCTGAAGGTAGAAGGAGGGTGGAGGCTGTTGGATCTTAATTCTATGGTGAAAAAAATTCATGTGTTAAAACTGCATAAAACACATAGTTGTTAGATAGACAGACTCAAATAAAAAGGCCGTAGTTCCCCCGAAACACTAGCTTTGAAACTGGTTTTCCTTTTTATAACTTATAGATATTTTCACGAGCTCTATGTATTTTATTTTTATCATATCTCAATCTATCTATAGATTTTTTTTGGATTTTTAGAATCTTAGAGCTATTTTCTATGGTTTAATAAACTTATAGAGTATTTATCCATTTTTAACTGAAAAAGAAGAAAACCACTATCAAAATCACTTCAAACCAAGACAGGGAGATAATTCAAATGGCTTTGAGAGTTTACGGGGCAAGATGTCCAGTTCAGAGTTTGAGAAGAAAAATCAGGCTACGATGATAGTTTACGATGTAAACTTGACTTTTTCACAAAACAATAAACAACACCTAGTTAGCTTATTGTACTAGGAAATAGGACAATATATCTTGTTATCACCAGGGGCGGATCCAGGGTCTTGTGGGAGGAGGGCTCATCTTCCCCTTCTTCCTCCCACTCCTCTTCTCCTTCCTCCTCTTTATCATGGCTACAAACTTAGAGGAGCTTCAAGGGGGGCTCCACAAGAAACATGGGGGTAGGGGACTAGAGCCCTCCAGCCCCCACATTGAATCCACTCCTGTTATCGTATTATGAACCAATGGATCAAAATTCATATGTTTAATCCTGGCATTCGGCCTTTGGTCAGAAACCAGATAAAGAGTTGAACTCTTGGTGGAGCTGCATTCTTCCAGATGAAGGTTGAGGCCGGGTCATCGGGCTGCCCCTTTGCCTTCAGCAGCTTGTAAATGGTTGATGTGTCCAGCTTATCCGGTGATCGACTGAAAGGAGATAGGCGTCTGTCCGGATGTGCAGAGAGGGTCGTTTGCTGAACGATCTCGATCAGCAGCTGCAGTTCCTGCTGAGCGTGTGGGGACAGACGATTAACGAATGCCCCATGAAGGTTGGATGCAATTGCCTGCTGAACGGTGTCTTCCTTTCTTGTGCAATGGCTATATAATCTCGGTAAACGATCAGCTAGAGCATCATCCCCATTCCAAACGTCGGTCCAAAAAAGAGTGGTGCTGCCATCCTCAATTTGAACTGTTGTGATTGCTCGATACAGTGGTAGTAACGATCGCAGCAGTTCCCAGTGATTGCCGAGGTTGTCGCAGCGCATATTTGCAATGTCTGCTCGCTGCCTGACCCAAGCAGCCCAAGCAGAAGACTGCGCAATGTAGGCGATGAATGAGATTTAGCAGAAGCCAAATGTTCTGGTGTTTTGGCTTATTTTTTTCAGCGAAGCAAACGGGACCTGGGATGATGACAAGTCATGCATCCAACTACACCATAGCTGGTTGAAACCTCTGGCTTGTAAGATTTGGTTCAGCCCCTCCCAATTTACTGTGTCAAATGCCTTTGCAAAATCTAGCTTGAGAACAAGGGAGGGTAGTTTCCTTGTAATGCCCCAGCCTAAGAAGACAGCTAAGATTCACTCTACACATTGAATGAACTATACATGTTAATTAACTTTCTTGTGCTTTTGTCATCGCTTCACGCAAAAGGTTCGAACCGGAGTTAACAGCTTCCCAGACCAAGACTTTTAAATTGGTTCGATACCCCTTCAGGTTCCGATGTGGGACTAAAGTTTGCTCTAGGAGGCTATTAACTCCGGTTCGAACCTTTTGCGCGAAACGAGGACGAAAGTGCAAGAGAGTTAATTAACAGGTGTGGTCCATTCAACGTGTAGAGTGGATCTTAGCCGTCTTCCCGGGCTAGGGCATTACAAATGGTATCCAGAGCCAACTCTCGCTGTTTAACGGACATATGGCTCGGAAGCTCAGACAGGTTGCGCATGGCTCTGCAAGAGCATGACACTTGGACTGGGGAGCTGGGAATATGGACGTAGACTAAGAGAGTCGATCCTGAACATTTATCCCATTTGGGTAGGTTGGTTCGACCCTCGGCGAGGACACCGAATCCTTAAGAGTGGGTGTATGTGAGACCCCGCTAAATGGGCCCTGATGGGCTGGACCAAATGACCGAGTATTGCAGCTCTGGTTGTCGGGTACTGTACCAGCGGGGGCACTGTAGCTATGAGACTTTAATCCCATACCGGAAGTTGAGGGGAAAAGGAACCAATTTAAAAGCCTGAGCTCCGGGAAGCTGTTAATTCTGGATTAATTTTTTTGTGCGAAGCGAGGACGAAAACGCAAGAGAGTTAATTAGTAGGTGTAGTCTATTCAACGTGTAGATTGGATCTTAGCCATCTGTTGCATGCCTGGACCACCTCAGCAGCAAAAATTCGAAGGTCTCTGAAATAGACCTGCCTTGCAAGAAACCCGTTTGGTGAAGGTCGATCATTTTTCCTATTTCTTTTTGCAGTCGTCTTGTGAGCACCTTCCCCAGAAGTTTGATGGAGCAGTTCTGGAGGCAGATCGGACGGAAGGCGTCCACAGTCACAGCACCAGGCTTCTTGGGAATCAACACCATGTAAGACCGGTTGATCCTTTCAAGCTGTGACTGCCTCTGATGGAACGCAGACATGAACATCATAACATCCTGCTTGATGACCCCCCATGCCGCTCTGTAAAAAGAAGGGCCGAAACCGTCCGGGCCAGTTGCGTTGCGTCGGTCCATAGATTTCAGGGCTTCCAATGTTTCTTGCTCGGTGAAAGGAGCCGTGAGTTCGCTTGCTGGCTGATGCTGATTTTGGAACAGGCCGCCGACGTCGAAGTTCCACACAGAGGACCCCGGCTGCCCTATGATTGTGCTGAAATAGTCCGTCAGAGCTTGCAACTTCCCCTCAGGGGTGGCGATGGTTGTCCCCTGGACCTCAACGACCCTGGCAACTATGGAAAAGAAGAAACGGTGTCGTATTCAGGAACGAACACCAGAGCCTAAGAAACATACTCCTGTCCTGCAAAGCGGAGTCTGCTAAATGGAAGGCTAGACTGCCCAAGAAGAGCAAGAAAGTGACTGAATCGTGGTGCACGTTGTTTGATCTAGTGGTAAACAATAGTCCAGATGTAATATAGGCCCCTGTAATTCCATCGGCTCATCTTCCAAAAACCCCTGTAATCATGTGTGTAATCATGCTATAAATCAATAAAGCCAGGTGGGGAGCAATCCCCCCCGTTGAAGTTCTAAAAAAAAAAAAACCTGGCATTTCTTGCAACCATGAAAAATGTTGTAATATAGACTAGACATAGGCACTTGTGTGGTTGATTTTGTTATTGAGGGTGAGATGATAGATAATTTTGTCTGGCTATAGAAAAATGTAAATTGTGTTTTGTGATTTGTCTTTGTAATTGTCAATTCTCGTATCAATCGGCTACCTGAGTTTTTAAGTAATTTTGTCATTGCTTGGCTATAGAAAAAAATTATAAATTGTTTCTTGTGATTTGTCATTTTAGTTATCAACTTCTCATATCTGCTAGGTACCTGATTTTTTTTTATTGTTGTTTAGGTGATATGTAATTTTATTACTTGTCACATTTTGTGTTCAAGCGATAGACAGGCAGGTAGCGGTGGACAGAGAGGCGAAAGTGCGGGGGCGCACTGCAGCGACGGCGATGGTAAAATATAGCCCCGTTCGTTTCGCTGAAAAAACAAGCAAAAACACTGGCTGATTTGTTGTGAGAGAAAAATATTATTCCGACTGAAAAAAATAAGCTGAAAAAGACAGATTATAAGATAAGCGAACAGGACATATGTGGTGAAACTAGTGGAAACATGCAAACCAATTCAAAAATTCCTTTATTTCCACCCCATATTTTGCCATATTTCTTTCCATACGTACTCCATGCGCGGCAAATAATTATGATTCAGAAGACGTCTTTCCATGTACTCTCTCTTAATAAAACACGTACTATAATATCTTTCCTCTTAATGAAATATACTCGCTATAATATTTACGTGGAAAAACCGTCTATCCATATAGTACTACTACTCTAGCTTGTGTATATAAACCATCCAATAAAGGTTTTCGTGCGAGATCTTCAGTTACTTTTCGCCTTTCCTTAGAACCTGACTCCTACTGTGCAGTACTACTTAAGAATCAAGATCTAGCGTGAATACGAGGAACTTGTGTGGTGGCTTTGCGTGCGTGATGATGGTCATACTCGTAGCATCATTGACGCCTGTAGCACAATGTAAGTGTAAATCAAATTTGTCTTTTTTTCCCACTGAATTCCCTGTAGGTTTGTATTATCCTACTCCGTGCTGATGAACACATCTAGTGTAGCAGGTCGTCCTCTGGAGCTTGCAGATGTTGGAACTACTACAAGGAGCCGGGCATATGGACTCACGAGCACTACAAGTATTAACGCTACGCACTTGGGAGTTGGAGTAGATGTGAGCAAGGTGGTGCTGAATTTCTGCCAAGCGAGACAGTGTCCCAAGATGTGTGCTACTGCTGCTTGACTGTACTGCCGAAAGTGATGTGTTACGACACCGTAGATGAGTGTAGGGCCGCGTGCCCTACATGCAATCCTAAGTGCCCGCCATAGTTCGAGCTGCGTGATCATATCAATACACGCGATTAATAGTAATAATTAATTAAGCTCTCTATGCGTGCTCAGATCGGATCTTTTTTTACTTGGACTACTTTCATCGCTCCTCCCTTTTTCAAATGTTTCTTTCTTTGGACTCTTTTTTGTCGTCTCTTTTTTTTTCTTTGGATTCTTTTTTGTCTTCATCATAGACTATAAATATATTGACGTGCCATGCCCCTAAGCAAGACCCTGTATTTCTTTATTTCCTTTCAAGCTTATCAGTTAATTCTTACTATACTGCTTAAAGGCTATTGTGTTTTTCCTTAAAGCAACTCCAGCAGGAGCACCCAAATCAGGACCCCATATCTGATTTGGGTGTTTGCCCTACTTTTGTTGACCCTCTATTTTACAATCTTCTCCGGCAGAAGCCCCCAAACTAAAGCCTCCAAATTCTTTTTAAGAGACCATGACAATTCGGACCCACTTGTCATACTCTGCTCTGGCAACTGATCTATCTCAACGCAACGACCTGGGGAAGAAAGAGTGCGCGCGGGGAAAAAGAGGGTCGACGGTAGCGAACGCGTACGGGTGGGAGCCGGTGGGGTAGCGGCCATTTTCCTCAGCGCCGGTGAGGAGAAGGGCCGACCCTGCAGCAGATTCGGTGGGAGCGCGTACGGGCAGGGAGGAGATCTAGTCGGGGAGGCCGGGGCCAGGGCGCGACGGAGGGAGGCGCAACCATGGCTGTGAGGAAATTGCGTCAGGAGTAGTGCGCATGGCTACCTCCCTCTCCACTTTCGTGGGCAGCGCGCCATGGCCGCCTCCGTCTCCACCTCCGTGGGCAATCCACCGGAGGGAGACAGATCTCGATGACCGGAGGGGAGGCGAGGGCAGGGGCTGCCAAAGGTAGGGGAGGGAACGCCGAGCTGCAACAGCTCCCGTGCGGATGGGGGCTGGGGTGTTGAGCCAACAGGAATCGGGTCCGATGGAAAGATTTGGGTGCCCACTTAAAATTAAAGGCTCTAGTAGGGGCTCTACTAAAGCTGCTTTTTAGAGCATCTCCAATAGCATCTCCAACAGGACCCTTGAGCCCTATCCTATTTTTGAGGCTCGATAGGACAAAAACTCACTCAGCAGGGCCCTACTCCAGCCCTCAAACGAGGCATCCCTCAGATCCACCCTCCGCTTCTCATTCCTATGGGCTCTAGGGCAAGCCCTCAAACCACAATTGCTTCTGTTTCTCTCCCCGCGCTGGCGCGGAAGCAGCGCGTGCCGCTCGCCCGCGCCCCCGCCCGGCGAGCACCTCTCCGACGGCCTCCCCGACGAGCCCCGCTTGACGGCCTTGTTGAGGCCCCTGCGCGCGCCGGCCTGCACGCGGAGCTGTCCGCCGCCTTGCGGTGGTGCTCGAACGCGTGGAGGAACTCCCGGTGGCGCGGCTCTCTCCTCTCGATGGCGAGGTAGCAGCCAGATCCCGGCAAGGTCGCGGCAGGCGGCAAGGTAGAGGCCGTTGGCGAGGTCGCGGTCGTCTGCGAGGTAGATTTCTGGGTCGCGCTCGTGGTCGGGTGTGTCCCTGCTTCTCTCGTCGCATATGGCGGCTTCTCCTGTGACTCCGACCGAGTGCGGCCCCTTCTTCGAGCGATGTGCGGTTCTCCGATGCGAGGTTCAGTCGGCGCCCTCTTCCTCCCGACGCACCCGACCGGGAGACGAGATGCACATAGGGAATGACAGGTGGGTCCCATATGTCATAGTCTGCGGGGATGAATTTGAGGGCTCTTATTTGAAGGTTTCTGCTGGAGTAGATAAAAAAAAATCAGACCCTAAAAAATAAGAGAAGCCCTCAAATTAAAAGTAGGGGCCATGATTTGAGAACTTTCTGCTGGAGATGCTCTTCCCCCATATTTAGCTATGGGGGCTCAAGTAGGGCCCCTGCTGGAGTTGCTCTTAAGGACGTACAGATGTGAATATTGTTTCAGTTATAATGAGACTTTGGATCACACTTTTTCTGGTTATGATGAAAGCAACTGCAATAAAATACAAGTTGTTATTTTGCCTCTGTTTCAGTTAGATTAGATCATCAATATATATGACCAATATTTAGCTAAAGTACAGATTTTCTTATCCAACTATGATGTCTTGATAAAAGTTATTTGTTAAGATTACATATATTCTTGTCATAACACCGCGGGGTTCCTGCTAGTTAAAAATATTAAAGGATTATTTTTTTTTTCAAAATTTCTATTCATATAAATTAGAAAGGATATGAAGAGATTCTTGTTGAAATCTCTATTTATATAAATTAGGAAGATTATAAAGAGATTATTGGATCTGATAACTTTTTTTCCCACATCTCCAAATAGGCTTTGGCCTTCTAGTTAGGTTTTGGCCTAATGCTTGAGGGAGATGCGTAAAAAAAATACATTAGAATCATATTAATATTTAACTAGTCACTTTAGCAACTAAATTATTACACTATTAATTTACTGACCACTGAGTGTTCAGTTCTATACTTCTATTGCAAGAAGGAGTAGGATGGTTCTGTCCATAATTTCTGGGATGGAATTGTTCCACCCTGACCCTAGTATTTGCTCCTACTCCTAGAGTCCTAGTTACTTTTTTTTTCCTGTGCCTTCTTCGCCCCCCGCGACTCATCTCCCCATCCGCCGTTCTGGTATGCAGCTCACCCACGTCGCCCGCCTACAGCCGCCGGCCTACAGCTTGTCCGCGCTGCTCGATTCAGCGGCTGCTCCCGGATTCGAGCTCACCCGTCTCCCGCCTGAATCCTTCCATTGCCCAGTGCTCGCCCTCTCTGCCGCTTGATTCGACCGCCGCACGAGAAAAATGGAAACCGCAGAAGCTCATTTGCCCGCGCCAGCCACCGCTCGGCTGCCGCTCTAAGCCGGACGAGTGCAGTGACGCTTTGTTAGTCGAGTTTATAACCATTTACAATAATGCATTATAATTATTAATGGCTAGCGTTTTTATACAATCCACTAAAGAAGATTTATCCGAATATTATTTTTCCATCTCCAATGGTAGGTGGTGCCGGTACTGATAAGGCATAACAGCGTGACGTTCCACATAGTTCGAGGGACAAAGTTGAGTCAAAAAGAAAAGTTTGAGGTCTGAAGTGAACTTTGATAGTTCATATATGAAATTGAGCCTAATGCAAAGTTCAAGGACTGAAACTGTTATTTTGATAGTTTTAGATAAAACTAAGCCAAAAGTAAAGTTCGAGGACTGAAATAGTCATTTTGAAAGTTCAAGAAGAAAATAAGCTCAGGTGATAGGACTAAAAATGACTATTCCACCGTGCAACTTGTTTCAGTTGATGCAGCAGCACTGAACTCGGCAAACTTGATACCATAGTTTTGTTTATCTGGGGCATTTGCATATAATCTACCCAACGAATATAACAGAATGTCATTAGTGTAAGATCAAGGTACTATTTCGTTGACACAATACAACCATCAACAATAGAGCACAACACCTTTGCTACCAAGAAAAACCTGTGATTATGTACTGGCGAAGCTGACAAAGTTCTGTTTCTTCCACTTGTGTGATTATGTCTCTGCTGGGCGCTAGTCGAACGAAATAAATACAATCTGAGAAGCAGTTGAAAGGCTCGAGTTCAGCTTGTCATATGAAATCTTGGTCCTGGTCATCTGGTCGCCGAGAAGTATCTCCATCAAGCATTCTCTTCGTCATGTTGGCCCTCTGCACAAGTCGAACCAATGCTTGCACCACCTCTGACATTGGTGGCCTGAATTCTGGTTCAGGCTGCAACAAGAATTTGGTTCACAAGGTTCAGATTTTATTTAGATGGATATGCTATGACTATCCTGCGTGGATGATGAATGGAACTACTACCTGGACACACAGGGCAAGGACATCAGCAAATCGGGATAGAGATTTGGCTGGGTATAGACCCTTCAGTGCAGGATCGACCATCCTGTCCAATGCATCAATGTCATGCAGCTGGGGTGTTGCCCACCGCACAAGCGACTGCTCTGACCTGGGTCTAGAGCTGTAATGGAAACAGTCATACAATGGCATATCTGATCATCAATACCAAATTTATAACTAAAAGAAAGCTTAAAAACAGATAATGGGAGTGTACCTGTCAAATGGCCTACGTCCTGTCAATAGCTCAAGCATGACAACTCCAAAGCTGTAGACATCACTCTTGAGGGTGTACTGACCGGTCATGTCCACTTCTGGGGCAGTGTATCCAGCACTTTGTTCTGCTGCCTGCACAAGTTTAATTGGTGATCAACGTTATGAAGATGGTTAATGAGCCAGTGTCTGAAAGGCTGGGTAAGAATTGCATAGATGATGTATACTAGATAACCAGGAGGACACAAAAGATATTTGCTTTTCCACCATTGTACAATACATATACATGAACTTATATAGACTCATTAAACTGTTCATTTTAATAGCTCAACTACCAAAGTTTTCTCCATGTGCTGAGGTTCATTTAACTCAACTATGCAATCAGTCTTCTTGAAATGGATGTTAGAATATTGACCATTACCTGGAATTCAGAATCAGGAATAAAGCTTGCAAGTCCAGCATCTGAAAGGTGTGGATTGAATTCTGAGTCCAGCAAAATGTTTGATGACTTGAAATTCTTATGGATGATGGATGGAGAACATATTTCATGAAGGTACCTACAAGTTATATTTCAGTTCAAAGTTATAAGGAGCTACATATTTCATATAAGGAAAAAAATGCTATAGTATCTATCAAGTAATGAACAAGCTCAATAATCATTGAAGCATGTTCTTCAATCACTCAGTGTGATATTTTGACAATGTTCAGTGCATATCCACAGAACTAGAAAAGAGCAGAAAATATGCCGAAACAAAAGTCTATGTTTGGTTTTATTCCATTATCTAAAACAATAATACGCAAAGATGCTACCAGCTCATATATGGATAGCATGATACGGTCAACAGTAATACCGTTAATTTGATGGCCACAAATAACAAGTCACTTGTGCAACTACTACATATGGATGAAAACAAACAAGGTCCTTTTACTGTCCACTTAGGTCGAGCCACACATGACAGGGAAATTTCTACAATATTTAAAATCATGTACAATACTAAATAGCATGTATATTCAATATCATAATTCATACATCCAGATTAAGGAAAAAAATATATGGTTTATTTCCACAATTCCACTTACTCCAGTGCACGGGCAGAGCCAAGTGCAATCTTGATACGAGAGTTCCAGCTAAGTGGCTTGCTGTACTCATCTGAAAGGTGGAGTAGATCATGAAGCGATCCATTCCTGTGGAAATCATAAACAAGCAAGTGCTGGCCATGTTCCATGCAATAGCCCACAAGCTCATTCAGATTTGGATGGTGCAATTTTGAAATGTTCGAGACCAGTTCAGCAAAGTCATCAGATGATTGAAATGGCATCACAGTACTGTCTAATTTCTTGATGGCCAGAACCTAGATAAAGGAAACAAAAGTAAGTGCCTTATATTTAAAGGGTTCAACTACTATATCCCACTACATAAGTGCTTTAGAAAGTAACAGGGAAAATATTATAACAGGAAAATCCAAGCAACACCTCCCTCCGGAAATATAGCCTATTCTTAGCTCCTTATAATTGTCACCTTTCACTAATGTGATAATATATACATGAAGTGACATAAGGGTTACTGTGGACATGTATGTAACCAGCTGACTAAAGATATTAGTCCTGGTTTCAAAGACCTTAAAGACACAAGTCAAGAAAAACTTTCGTGTACCTTTGGAAACACATAGGAATTGTGACATGAAGATATATAGCATACCTTTCCATCATTGAACTGTGCCCTGTAAACACGTCCAAAAGTACCCTCTCCAACAAGGTTGTCGAAGCTGAAGCTATCTGTTGCCATCTGTAGATCTGCAACTGAATAAACAGTTGCCTTTATAGGTGTTATATTACTTTTCTTTGCAATAGGCTTGTTTGAAAAATCATCATCATCATCAAATGATTTGTTCCGTTCTATCTTCGGGGGTGGTTTCAGATTAATTGAGGCAGGTGAAGCCAAAGACTCTATGTCTACTGCGGTGGACTCATAGATAGGCTTCATGTCTGCAAAATGTGTATAAGCAAATATTCACATAATTAGATAAAGTTGTGGAAACATCTCTCAAGTGTGACAGTCATCAAGTTAACTGACCTTTAACTTCATTTGAAGGGAAGGAAGTGAACGGCTGGTGCTGTTCAAAGTGTTCTTCCATAGCAGCTTTGCGTTTTCTTCTTTTGATCAGGAAAAATGCAACAACTGATCCAACAACCAGCAACGATATAATGATTCCTGCTACACCTCCACTGCCTATGCCAGATCTTCCACCAGAACTTGATGAACCGTCACCATTCTGACCTGCGTCGTTCCAATGGTTTGGAGGAGGCGGTGGTGCTGTATATGGAGGTGGCGGTGGCGCTGGTCCTGTGCTCCAAGAATTTCCATCAGTCCTATACACAAGAAGTGTATTAGTGCAAGATATAGCTCTCTAGCAGTTGCATGTCAAGAAGTCAAGAAAACTCACTGTAGACTGTTTATCTTCTTAAGCTGACTAGGAATCCAACCAGTGAAATGGTTGTTCGCAACATTCCTAGAGGCAAGCAGGTTATGAGATATGGTACTGAACATGCAAATAAAACACCATTGAATTGCACAGTTGATTACTCACAGAGTTTCAAGGGGGAGATTAGCTAAGACACTGATATAACCAGTAAATTGGTTGTTCTGCAAATATCTGAGAAGAAAAGGAATGGGTTAATGCAAAACATTCTAATGAGGCATGTCTAGGAGATGAAAATAAACAGGCATGCATCATTTCATACATTTTTTTCAGGCTTGACAATCCAGTGAAACTTTGTGGTAGATCACCAGTAAGAGAATTAAAGGAGAGATCCCTGCATTACATTAGATAGGAAAATAAAGCTACTCAAAACACAAGGAACAACAAAAATGAGGGATTTTAATACACAAGATTAAGACCCATCTAACGATGCCCACAAAGCACTTACAGTTCTGACAAACTATAAAGGTTGGAAAATACATCACTGATGTTTCCTTGTAGTTGGTTATGATTAAGGTTTCTGCATGTGCCAAGAAAAAAAAAAATCATTTATCCCTTGCAATGATACATATTCCAAGGTAAAATCAAGTCCTGGATGCAAGAATACTCACAAATACTTAAGATTAGGCATCATTGAAATCGAGTAGGGTAAATTTCCACCAAATTGATTTCCTGCAAGATTGCTGTACAACAAGAAGAATCATCTAAGCGCTATGCCACCAGAATAGTTAAAGAAATTTTCAAATGCACACATTCACTGTAGGAACTTACAGTTTCTCAAGCTTCATATTGGGAAGATTGTACGGTATTTGAGCTCCACCGCCAAGGTTATTTTGGCTCATGTCACTGCATCAAAAGTTGATTTAGGGTGCCTATCAACTGAAGCCTCACAATGGACAAGTTTGAGCGAAATTTATAATTGGGGACTCACAGCTCAACTAATGAACCCAAGTTATTCATGTTGTAGGCCAAATTTCCGGTGAGTGACAAGTTTGGTAATATGCTACAGCAACAAACAAAGGGAAATATGGTGAGGAGGAGTAAGAAATGAAGCCGTGCTAGCAGCCTAGCAGGTGCCTGCAACTATACTGCATCACAAGGCTCACATTTTAGTGACCCCTGATCCTGAGCAAGTAATGCCCTTCCATGACTGGCCACAAGGATCGCCGCCATTCGCCTGCCAGCCTGTGAGCTGCCCAGGAGAATTCAGACTGGTGAAGAGCGTGTTGAGGACATTAACTGCATGCGAGTGCAACAAGTTAGAACAGTACTAGGGGATGTGTAATCACAAATCTCAGTTCACTTGCAAACTTGAAGTATCAAGAATATGCATAGATTCAGATAATCATAGTGCAACTCTTGGAGAAATCTGTAGTACAATCATCATGCTGTACCTAAAGAATAATATTAAGAATCTGCGTGAAAGGAAAATCATTGTGTTATCTAGGGGCACTGTTAAAACCAAAATCTCCCTCTCTAATTGTTACTCATCTATCCACTGATTCCATCAACACTTGCAAGAATCTAATCTAAAAATAGTAATTTGAGTTCAAGTGTTGCTGATTGAGGTATAGAGTTCAGAGGAATCAGCTAATAATAGAGATTTGTTTTTAATAGAGAGAAGGTATGTGGTATTACTGCTTCCGATTTCTACTATGTCAGAAACCAAAGGCTTGAAAAAAGAATTGAAAACAGAAATGGAACTAGAAAAAAAAAGATAACAACAATAGATAGAAGCAGGCAGCAGCACGTAGAAAAAACAGTTCAGAAACAATGAATCCCGTGCTTTCACGTTACTGAATTACCCGTCTAAATCCACCAAAAAATTGCGCACGCTCCTCGCAAAACGAATGCGACAGAAGCTGCCGACGCACGGTGAACAGCACAGCTGATGAGGTTTGCGAAGAAACAGCTGAATTCAGACACCATCCTTTTCGCAATGTAGCAAAAGATAAAATTCAGAGCATCCTCGCACAAAACAAATACCTCCACAACCTAAAATTCTAAAAGTAATCTTTAACAATAACCAGAGAATTACGAATTTCGCGAAGAGAGAGAGAGCAAGATTTGGTCGGAGGGTAGAGCAGTTCCGCAGACTCCCTGATTCCGAAACTAATCTACCAGAGCGCAGCACGAAGAACAACCCACAAATCTCACACTCTCCCAAACCAAACACATCAAGCAGAAAGGCAGAGCGACCCGATAAACAAACAAATTCACACGGAAGAAGAAGCACAGTGAAAGCAGGAGTTTCCAACTCACCATCGTTGGGGTCAGTGTCCGCAGCAGCGAAGATCCGTCCGCCTGGCGAAATGCTGCAGCAGCATGCCAGGGACAGCAGCATCAGCCGCCGCGCCACATCCACCACCCCGCCACCGCCTCCCCCCCTCCTCCTCCTCCTCACCATCCCGCACAGCAATGCTCCCCCTCCCTCCCTGACGGGACGCGAGGAGGAAAGTGCTTTTTGTTGGTCCGAGAGGAGTTCCTCCCTTGTTTATTCGGCTCCTCGAAATCCGACTGGTTTACCGCTGTTTTTTACAGATCACGCTGCCGCTTTCCAAGACGGATGATGATGAATCGCGTGTCCGCGCGTTGGAAGCTAGCACGGCAGCAGCTGGCAGCATAGCGCCGGGACAAGAACCCGGGTGATGGTGAGGTCAATTGCTTTGCTAGGCATCCCTGTCAGTGTCAGGGGCATGGGCATCCTCGTGATTCGCTTCGCCTTGGCCGGCCCGGGAGGCAGGAGTAACGTTCCGGGAAAAAAATCCCAATCAATTCATTTATGAGAATTCCGGAATTTTTTGTTTGAAAAAAAATCCCAATCAATCTCTTCATTTATCATTGAGAATGCTATGCTAGTACTCTTACGTGCTGTAGGTCATACGAAATTACGAAGGATCAACAGGCAATTATTGGGGATGGACAGGACAGGGGTCGTTACGTTCATTAACCACTGAACATGGGATTATTTTGGAGTCCTGGTGAGGGAATAACGTGGCAAGTATGCCTTGGCAGTTGGCAGCCTGAGCTGTGGTCAGCGGCAGAGGAATTTTGGCCCCTGTGTTGTGTTAGCCAGCTGTGACAGGCAAAAAGAATTAGTGATACTGTCCACGAACCGCCGCAGATTAATCTGATACTGTCAGCACGATGGCGCGGTGCTTTGTTCTGTTCTTTGTTGTGTACAGCTCTCCAGGATACCTATATAATGGTATAGTTAAAAATATGGGTGCGTGACCCGGTTATAACACGGGCTGCTAGTGCTGGGACTCGAAAGGTGAACACGTTGCTTTGGGCTTAGTTCGGCAGGACTGAAAAATACTGTTTCGGCTGATTGTTGTGAGAGAAAAATATTGTTCTGGCAGGACGTGAACAGTGATTTTCGTGAGTGCTGGAACAAGCCAGCCGGCCGGCTTAAACTTTGAGATACCCGTGCTAAGCCCTTTACAATACACGGGTATCTCAAAGTTTTAAATAATAATAAAGGGCTAAGCTATGTAACAATGATCTCCTATAAAAAAGAATGTGATCGGTTATGCAACTTTTGTTTAGGAGATCACTGGTGGACGAACTATCCCCACCTGAATTTGATTACCACAAATTCCGACAAAAAGCTAGTAATGGTAGTTAAACTGTCAGGTAAGGATGAAAACGGATCGGATTGGAACCGATAATGCATCTCTCATATTCTAATTCACTTTTCTTTTATCGAATTCGGTCGGAGCGGATAATACACGAGTGCAAATGTGAATATAGATTTTATTCGGACTTTTAGAACTGGTACTGGGAGCGGAATTGGATTGGATATGGGTTTAAGTAGTCGAATAATATCGACTATGTAGAGAATTGTATGCATGCCATGAATTTAATTTTGTAAAAAAAAAATCAATAACAAGTAGTAGACAATAAACAATGATGAGTATAGACTGTAACATCTATATATAGAGTAAAAGAATAAACATGTTCTAACATCAGACTTAGCGGCTCTAGAAAATTTACGGCTAAATAAAATAACAGTGTATAGTACTCCCTCCATCCTAAATTATAAATCATTCCTACTTTTTTTTAGAGTCAAATAATCTTAAGTTTGACTAAAATTATAGAGAAAATTATAAAGATTTATAACATCAAATAGATATACTAAAAAATATAATTAATGAAGAATCTGATTAGTTAGTATCATAAATATTATTATTTTATTATATAATTTTAGTAAAACTTTACTTGCTTTGGCTCTAAAAAAAATAAAATAATTTATAATTTAGAACGGAGGAGTATAGCTAAAACTCTCTAGCTGCAACAGTGGAACATTGACAACTCCGTAGCAGCTCTGAAAAGCTGTAGCGGATGCTGCAGCGGACCATTTTTGGAACTATGATTACAACCATAAAGCATGTTATTAGATCCAGTGCTCGTATATATGCGGCAGCCATGATGCGATTCGATGGCAACGCCACATGCGACCCGAATTTTTTTACTATTTGGCCCTTTTTTCGAAAGTTTCTCTCAAATAGACCCTTGGCGGAAAGAATTCTAGAAATGGACCCTTGGCTCGGCGTCAGAGTGACTGGCGCCGAGCTCGGCGCCACGGTCACTGGCGCCGAGGTCCTGGGCATGGGAAAATGGCCTGCCAGGGGCTCGGCGCCAGAGTGACTGGCGCCGAGCTCGGCGCCATAGTGAATGGCGCCGAGACACCTGCATTTAACCCAGCCTGCACTTCTTCTCCGAGCGCTCTTCCTCTTATTTCTCCTTCGTCTTGGGTTTTTTCTCGCCACTTCACCCTACCTCACAATTACCGGCAACTTAGAAAGCCAAAATTTTATATATCCATCTCACGGTAAATTTATATATCCATCTCACGGTAAATTTAGGGACTTAGCCAAAATTCTAAGTTGCCGGTGATTGTGAAGTAGGGTGAAGTGGCGAGAAAAAAACCCGAGAAAAATGAAGAAATAAGAGGAAGAACGCTCGGGGAAGAGGTGCAGGCTGGGTTAAATGCAGGTGTCTCGGCGCCATTCACTATGGCGCCGAGCCCCTGGCAGGGCATTTTCCCGTGCCCAGGACCTCGGCGCCAGTGACCGTGGCGCCGAGCTCGGCGCCAGTCACTCTGGCGTCGAGCCAAGGGTCCATTTCTGAAATTCTTTCCGCCAGAGGCCTATTTGAGAGAAACTTTCGAAAAAATGGCTAAATAGTAAAAAATTCGGACATGCGACTTCCTTTCTCTCTCTCTTGGAAGTGATTATGTAATCCCAATCCAACGGTGCGAGTGTGCCGTTGAGTTTTCATTAACCTGCTCGTGCAGCCGTGTTGTCATGGCTGGAGCGAGATTGAAGCGTGCATGCGTTTTCCTTTTCCACCGTGACGCAAAAAGTGAAAAAAGGCAAGCTGGATCTCTTCTGGAAGAAAAAAAAAGGTGAACAAAGGTCAAAGAGAGCCGACGTTCTACCCGGGGTGTTCGGCTGGTGGTAGGAGCACTGTATACCGAATGGTTTCGGATGATTTAATAATGTTCTGCTAAGCCAAGAAAATAACAGCCGAACAGCTAGCTCCGCGCGCGCCTGCCGACCGGTGACCACGCTCTCCGAAACCGTGTGGCGTCAGTCCTCGTTCAGACGTAGAGCGTAAAGTTTTGGATGTCCATGTTATATGGGTACCGTGCGTTCGTATATTAATAAAAAAATAAATTATAGAATTAGTCAGTAAATCATGAGATAAAATTATTGAGCCTAATTAGTTTGTCATTAGCACATATGTTACTGTAGCAATACATTGTCAAACCTTGGACTAATTAGGTTTAAAAGATTCGTCTCACAAAGTAGCCGTAAGCTGTGTAATTAATTATTTTTTTAGTCTATATTTAATACTACGTACATGTGTCTAAACATTCGATAAGATAGAGCGTAAAGTTTTGGGAGGAACTAGAGAAGACCGGTGTGTGAGGGCATGCAACAATGCATGATTGAACCCCTTGCTCAGGTTGCTCCTACGCTCGCGGAGCAGCGCACGGGATATCAACAGCCGCTGCTGCTGGCTTCACAAAATCACAAACGCCGGCCTCTGGCCACATGCTAATGCATGATTTCAGTCGTGGCAAGATGGAGCTGGACACAGGACAGTAACATGCGACCAACCACCCCCAGGACCCGGGCAGCCAGTAAGGACATGTGTGCTAATCAAATGCGGCAATCCCTGATCCTGAACAAAATTAGCCGTTCGGCTGCGACTGCGAGACAAGGACGTGCCCGGGACCACCGATGGCGCCGCTCCACGCCCCGGCCACCCGAGTCATCGCGCGTATTGGCCCGGTTCTCTTCGCTGAAAAAAAAAATCAAAACACTGTTTCGACGGATTTGTTTTGAAAGAAAACGCTGTTCCAACTAAAAAAACAAGCTAAAAAATATGGATCACAATCGAACGGGGCCATTATCAGCGGCATCTTTCATCGGCCGCTCACGCAATGCAACAATTATGCAAAGCAGCTTTGGATTATGTTTCGTACTTTGGCGAGCACTGCCTGCTGTGGTGCTGCCTGCCTGAATGGACAGGGTTGCATCGGCTTTCAGACGGCCGTGTGATCTTTCTGGAACGCCGTGCAAGCAAAAGAGAGACCGACCTGCTGAGAAAAAAGAGAGCTTCCAGACCCGTGGCTCTCCTGGATTTGCCCCACTACCAGTACAAGTCTCCATTCTCCCGCTTTGGTTCAGAGTTCAGACCTGGGACGGTGACTCTGCAACCACCAGCGTACGTAAGCAGAGCACTGCGATTCAGTTTTTGCAGTGTCCTCGCCTCGACCCCTCGGTTCTCTTGGACTCTCGGTACAAGTCTCCTGCCCTCCTGCCAGATTGCAAGGGGTGAGACGGCGAGTGATGATTGATGAATGCAGGCGATTGCCGTGCTCTGGTGTCGCTGAACTTCACGCTTCACGGATCAAAACAACTTGTAGAGTGGGGACAGAACGAGGCTGTACGTGAGCTGCTTCATTGACACTGTCTGTCTGTCTGTCTGTCCACGATGCTGCGCTTGCTCCTCCTGTGCAGAGTAGTACTCGTACTACACAGGTTTATAACGGAATCCAACACATTACGGCTTGGGTTCGGTGGACCGTGCTGTGCTTTTGCCTCCGTGAGGTTGGTTGATAACACTGTGAGTGTGACTGCTTTTGGTTTTCAAGCGTAGCAACTTGCAAGCTTGGCCTAGCTCATGTTATCTTGCTGCCTCTTGTTCTACTGGGCTATGTTATGGGAACCGATAACTAGAGGAGAGTTTCGACAGGGAATAGCAGGAATTTGGGTAGAATAGAAAGAACAGAGTCTGAGGTGGGAAGAACACGGCTGGAATCCATGGGCGAGGACGGCGACGGCGACGAAGGCCGTTTGCAGTTAGAAAATGATTCTGTTCTTTCTTACAACATACGCCGCGCCGGCCAGCTTATATCCTGCTGGAAACGACAACAGGCTGCACCGACTCAGCCCACCACTCTACTAGTGCCGGTCCAAGGCCCATTACATGACACACTCCTACCCTTAATCAACAGCTTGTCCTCAAGCTGTCAAACCAGGAAAGCTTTGCGCCATCTGTTGCTTATCTTCCCAGGTCGCCATGGACTGAGGTAGGCCAGACCATTGAATGAGCATCCTGAGGTACTGTTGTTGCTCCCCGCAGGATGACGCGATGATTGAGTACCTGTTCAGGATTGAAGCTCTGCATAGGATCAGTACATACTGATGCCAAATCGGCATTGACAGGTACTGCTGGAGGAACTTGTTTCTTGAGCCGAGACATGTGAACCACCGGATGGATCTTCGCGTCGTGTGGTAAGTCCAGCTTATAGGCCACTTTCCCAATACGCTGTAAGATCAGGTAAGGACCATAGTACCTGAATGAAAGTTTCTGATTCATTCGAGTTGCCACTGTTGATTGAACATATGGCTACAAACGAAGGAACACCGAGTCTCCCACCTGAAACTCCCTTTCTGTATGATTCTTATCAGCTTGGCTTTTCATCCTCTGCTGGGCTCGAGTTAAGTGTTGCTTGATCAACGGAGGTAGCATCTCCCTATCCTTGAGCCACTGTTCCAAATCCGGCACAGTGCATTACTGAAGATTGGCAATGCCGAGTTGCCGTGGTGAATAGCCATACAGGACCTCAAATGGAGACTTTCCCAATGCTGTATGAAAGCATGTGTTGTACCTGAATTCGGCCACCGAGAGCCACTTGCTCCACTGTCGAGGGCATGAATGAACATTGCATCTTAGAAACCCCTCCACACACTGATTCAGTCGCTCAGTTTGCCCGTCTGTTTGTGGGTGATACGAAGAGCTCATCAGAAGCTTAGTGTCAGATAGCCGAAACAGCTGCTGCCACACATCACTAGTAAAAACTTTGTCTCTATCTGAAATAATTGCCTTTGGAAACCCATGCAACTTGTATACTCGATTCATATAAATCTGAGCAATGTGCAAGGTTGTAAATGGGTGAGTAATGGGGATAAAGTGGGCATACTTTGTGAATTTATCAATCACCACAAGCATTGCATTGTATCTTTTAGATTGGGGCAGGCCTTTGATGAAATCCAAACTCACAATCTCCCAAGCTTGAGAAGGAATAGGAAGTGGCTCAAGAAGACCTGGAGACTTGATCCTTTCTGTTTTTGCTTGTTGACAGATTTGACACTGCTTAACAAACTCTTCTATAGACGGCTTGAGTCCTGGCCATGCAAATAATTGTTTGACTCGATTATATGTGTCGGGGACCAATACTAGGGTACTCAAAGAGGAGGAGCTAATTGTCATCAACATTGATTCAACCGAGCAGTCAAGAGCGCGCCTACAGCTCCACCGACCCCCAGGTGCGCGGGCTCTGCCTCGCCCGACCTCTGGCGACGGGCACCGCCTCGCCCGACCCCGAGGCCGCGATCTCCACCTTGCCGGACCCCGAGGCCGCGATCTCTGCCTCGCTCGACCCTTGGGTTTGTGCTCTGCCTCGCCTAACCCCAAGACCACGGGCTCTGCCTCGCCAGACCCCTTGGGTGCGGGCTCCGTCTCACCCGACGGGGACCGATACCGCCGCCAATCACTCCAGGTCCAAGTGTATGGGCCTAGATCAAAACTCTAACACCAAGGAAGAGACCAGCACGCTCTGATGTAATTCTCGGCCACGACGGGCCATACCTGAGGATTCACATCAAGAACAGCATCGGACGTACCGGTGCTGTTCTGTCTAACCCTCGTACGAACACTGACAAGCGCGTCAGTTCACCACGACGTCCGCCAGGATGGAGTGGAGCACCATGACCGGCTGATGACGCCTGTGCATGGCGCCAGTGACAGACAGGACTGTGACGTGGAGCTGTTCCTGTTGACATCTACCGGGTCGACGGGACCCACATGAAGGAGAAGGACCCGACGATCCTGGAGGCCTTTCTCTCTCTCGTTCTTCTCCTTTTTCCTCTGCTATAACCCACACTTTCCCTTAGCCTATAAAAGAAAAAGCAGGGTGCCCCATGAAGGGGATCCCGAACCGATCGACCCATCAAGATCCGATACAGATCCGCACAAGAGCACGACACGAACGCACAGCCGAGCAGCGATCGAGCTCTCAGCACCTACTCACTCCTTTCACCAAAGACTTGGGATCCATTCTCTCTCTAGCTCATTTGTAATCCCTACTATAAACTTTTAGTGCTAGTAACACGAGCAGCAGCGATGAACTGGACGTAGAGACTTTCTGCCCAAACCAGTATAAACCTCGTGTCCTCTAAGCACATTATCCGAGCTAGACGCGCAAAACTAGAAATTTACTCATCGGTGGTAACTCAAAACATTAACAGTTGGCACGCCAGTTAGGGGCCTTTTTGCGCGTCTTGAGATCCACACCAGACCTCAGATGGCTATTCATGGCGTCAGCTGGGTCCCAGGCGCGCACGTGCGCTTTGGAAACCTGGACTTCATCTCCACGACAAAGGGAGGGTTGATGCAGGCTCCCGCCGCCATCCAACCTCTCCACTTCACCGGCCTCGACGTGATCGCTGAGGCGCTTGAGGAGCTACAGCTGCACGCACCGGAGGCCCGCACCCCCAGGAGCGACCAGCTCCTCGACTTCGATTATGGGAGGCTAGAGCGCTAGCTCGGCGCCTTCCTGGGACCCTGACCGTCCCAGGAGGACTTGCGCCACCTCACCTTCTTGTTTGCCAATATCATGACGCAGCTTGCCGAAGGAGAGCCGTTCTCCCTAGAATACCTCATCCGAGCGCCCCGACAACACTCCCGTCCGATCTCCGCAACACCACAGAGACCATTGGCCACCCTGTGGCGCAACTCATGCCTCCATGCCCCATGAATGACGAGTTCGTGAGGATGCCCGAATAAGTCACAGAATCTTTCCACGACCTACTCGCGGGAGAATCGGGGTCGCCCTCCGACTCTGACTCTAGTATGGGGAGCCATCACCCTTCTCATGAATGTTTTGTGGTAGGTACCCCTGAGGGACATGTCAAAAGCATCCACGAGAGAGAGGCTACTTCAACAAACGACCTCGACGACGAGGTCGAGAGGGATGTAGGGGGTCCACCTCGCCTACGGGTGGAGCAACTAAAGGCTTGGCACCAAGAGATCGAGGAAGCATAACTCCAGCTCGAGCAAGAGATTGAGCGCCACAGAGACAGCGGGTGTGCACGTTCCATGGCCTGTGACATGAATCGGAGGATCATCTAGGGCGATGAAGCCCTCCCACACTTCACCCGGGCGAGCCAGAACATTGCTGCTATGGCGGCCTTGCTCCGGGGGCTTTTAGGGCCCACGACGCCTGAGGATTGTCGGGCCCATTGCAAGATTCACATGCTACTCGAGCGTTCGGTGGCACAACAGGCTGACAGCTTGCTATCCCAACGACGCGAGCTCGACTCCAGCCAGCGCGCGCCCTCAGAGCGACCCAACATGGACGTATCAGTCCACCAGGCACAGCGAGGCGGCAGGCCGGGAACCGCGGTCCTAGTGCATGAGCGTCTCGCCCACAACCATGACGCGCGCGACACCCTCGATGCCTGTAGGCGTGCCCACGGTGATGCGAGGGAGGGGCCAGCCATAGCTACCACCCTCGTCATGGCGGATGCTACGATAGCAGCGAGGACTGAAGCCCAAGCCCCAACTTGTCAGGATCTCAGGCCTTTGACCGACACTTCCTCAATGCCGCCTTTCCACCGTGGTACCGACCACCGACCAACGTCCTGAAATACTCTAGGGAAACAAACCCTGGACTGTGGCTCGAGGATTATCGGCTTGCTTGCCAAGCCGGTGGAGCAGATAATGATGATTTCATTATCCGCAACCTTCCATTGTTCCTGGCTGATTCGGTGCGAACGTGGTTGCAACACCTTCCACCCAACAGAATCCAAAGTTGGGCGGACCTGAAAGAGATCTTCGTGGGAAACTTCTAGGACACATACGCGCATCCTAAGAACCCATGGGATATCAAAAACTCCCGACAGAAGGCTGGGGAAACTCTTTGTGGGTATATCTGACGCTTCTCTCGACAGTGCAACGAGCTGCCTAACATCGCCAACGCCGACATCATAGAAGCCTTCCTTTCTAGGACCACCTGTGAGTCCCTGGTTCACAAGCTAGGACGTAAGGGCCCGTGAACCACCAAGGAGCTTCTTGACATCGCCACCAGCCACACCTCGGGCGAGGAGGTGGTCGGAGCGATCTTCGACCGCCTCAAGGGTAAGGCAAAGCGAGACGAGGATGTCGGCGAAGGCGCCTCAAACCATCCTAGCAAGAAGAAGAACAAGCAGTGGCTCGAGGGCTCGCTCGTGGCCACCGCTGACCACAAGGGGGGTCTGAAGCCCACCGAGGGGACCCTAGACCACTTCGAGAAGCTGCTCAAAGAACCATGTCTGAACCATGCTTTCTCCGTCAAGCATCTATACAAGGACTGTGGTCTCATAAAGCGGTTCTTGTCCAGAGGCTCCAACAAGGGGGAGCATTGGAAGGTCCCCATGCCATCCGTTTATGACGCTGAGGGGAAGGACGGCGGCTTTCCGACACTAGATGGTTGCCTCATGATCTTTAGAGGGTTGGCGGCCTATGACTTCAAACGCCGCCAGAAGCTCAGGCGCCACAAGGTCTATATGGCCAAGCCGACCACACCTACCTTTCTCCGATGGTTGGAGTTCGCCATGACCTTTGATCGAACCGACCACCCAAAGAGCATCCCACAACCAGGGAGATATCCACTCGTGATCGACCCGATTATCGACACGAAGCGGCTCACCAAGGTACTGATGGATGGAGGTAGTGGCCTCAATATCATGTACGCCAAAATGCTCAACGCCATGGGCATCGATCGATTGCGCATCCGACCGACCAGAGCGCCTTTCCATGGCATTGCGCCTAAAAAGCAGGCCATGCCACTTGGGTAGATTGATCTGCCCATCACATTTGGGGATCTGACCAATTATAGGATGGAGACCCTTACCTTTGATGCGGTTAGGTTCCATGGAACCTACCACGCCATCCTGGGACGTCCATGCTATGCAATGTTCATGGCCATCCCAAACTACACCTATCTAAAGCTAAAAATGCCAAGACCATGTGGGGTCATCACCATCGGCACCTCCTTCCAGCGTGCCTATGAGTACGAGGTCGAGTGCTACGAACACACCGTGGCAATCGTCGTCTCCAAGGAGCTTGCGGTCATCAGGAAGGAGGTCACCAAAGAAGCACCTGACCCCAAGTAGTCGGCCATGTCTTTTGAGCATGTAGAGGGCGCCAAGTCGGTCCTCATAGACCCCAGCGGCTCCATGGGCAAAGTGGTGCGCATTGGCACCATGTGTTGACAGAATATCATCGGTAGTCCTCCAAGGGGTAACCCACGAAGGTAGATTGATCGACAGAGAAGCGTGTGATCAAGAATAAGAAGGCAATAGAGATACACGAGTTAGATATGTTTAAGCCATTAGTATGACGTAATACCCAACTCCTGTGGTCTATTGGTTTGTATTATCTATCGTATGATATTGCGTGCCTACAAATGTATGTATCTTGTCCGCTAGGGGACCCCTGCCTCTCCTTATATACTCTGGAGGGGTAGGGTTACAAGGAAAGTATTCTATTTGGTACTATACAATAGCTTGCGGTGCACACTGAGCAGCGCCATGCACGCCTTGATCTTGTGGGCTAGGCCACCTCTGATGGTGTGGCCCATGTCTTGTCTTATGGATACCGGGGGCCATACCCCACACCACGCTTTCCTCCGAATAGGAAAGCGTGCTCACCGACTTCCTCCATGCCAACATAGACATCTTTGCATGGAAACCCTCGGACATGCCATGCATTCCGAGAAAAGTCGCTGAGCATGCCTTAAAGATCAGGCCAGGCTCCACGCCGGTGAAGCAGCGCCTATGTTGCTTCGACGAGGAGAAACGTAGGGCCATCGGTGAGGAGATTACGAAGCTTTAGGCGACCATGTTCATCAAGGAAGTATACCACCTCGAGTGGTTAGCCAATCCCGTTCTAGTATGAAAAAAGAGTAGAAAATGGAGAATGTGTGTTAACTATACGGGTCTCAACAAAGCGTGTCCAAAGGATTCGTTTACTTTGCCACGCATAGACCAAGTAGTCAACTCAACCTCATGGTGCGAAACCCTTTGCTTCTTTGATGCATACTTTGGGTACCATCAAATCATGATGAAAGAGTCCGACCAGCTCGCAACATCTTTCATCACCCCATTCCGATTATTCTGCTATATCATGATGTCGTTCAGTCTGAAAAATGCGGGGGCTACGTACCAGCGTTGTATGCTCAAATGTTTTGGATACCTCATCAGGCGAACCATTGAGGCCTACGTGGATGACATTGTGGTCAAGTCCAAATGGGCTGACTAGGTCATAGACAACCTAGAGCAGACCTTCGCGAAACTCCGAGCAAACAACATTAAGCTCAACCCCGAGAAGTGCATTTTTTGGGTCCCAAGGGGTATGCTGCTAGGTTTTATCATCTTCGAGCGTGGCATCGAAGCCAACCCAGAGAAGATCTCGGCCATCACGAGGATGGGCCTAATTTAGAACATAAAGGGGGTACAACGAGTTACAGGGTGCCTTGCCACGCTCAGCCACTTTATCTCGTGCCTCGGCGAATGAGGTCTTCCCCTCTATCAGCTCATGAAGAAGGCCGCCATTTCAAATGGATGCCTGAGGCCTAGGAGGCACTTTTCACGGTCAAGCAGCTTCTAACAAAGGCCCCGATCCTGGTCCCTCCGACCGACGGGGAACCGCTTCTGGTCTATATTGTGGTCACCACGCAAGTGGTCAACGCCACCCTGGTGGTGGAGCGAGAAGAAGAGGGACACACCCTCAAAGTGTAGTGTCCCGTGTACTTCATTAGCAAGGTCTTGTTCGATTCTAAGACTCGCTACCCCCAAATCCAAAAACTTCTATACGCCATCCTCATCGCCAAGAGGAAGTTACGTCATTACTTTGAGTCGCATCCGGTGACAGTTATGACGTCCTTCCCTCTCGGCGAGGTCGCCCAAAACCAAGATGCCACAGGAAGAATTACGAAGTGGGCACTCGAGCTGATGGGTCAAGGCATTTCGTATGCCCCTCGGATGACCCTCAAGTCCCAAGTGATGGCTGATTTTGTTGCAGAGTGGACCAAGGTACTGGACGATGTACTGGACGATGTACTTCGATAGATTGCTCATGAAGAAAGGCGCTGACGTAGGGCTGGTCTTCGTTTCGCCCCTTGGGGTACGCATGAGGTACATGGTTCGCATCCATTTCTCCTCCTCCAACAATTTGGCCAAGTATGAGGCACTCATCAATGGCCTACACATCGTCATCGAGCTAGGTATCCGATGGCTCAACGTCTGGGGTGACTCCCAACTAGTCATCGACCAAGTCATGAAGGAATCAAGCTACCACAATGCCAAGATGGCTGCATATTGCCAAGAGGTCCACCAGATGGAGGACAAGTTCGATGGTCTCAAACTCAATCACATCCTGAGGCATCTCAATGAGGTGGCTGATGCACTGGCAAAACAGCGTCCGACCGAGAGCCGGTGCCGACGGGCGTCTTTGATAGTGTTTAGTACAAGCCCTCGGTTCGCTACAAGGAGTCAGAACAAGCTAGTGATGGGCTACTTGCCCTGGGCTCGGGGTCTAACCAGCCGTTGGCTCCATCTGACCCCAATGTCATGGAGCTTGACAAGGATCCAGCGATAGAGCCTGACCCTCTGGCCAACTAGAGGATGCCTTACCTCGACTACCTCCTCCGTGAGGCGCTGCCGATAGACAAAATGGAGGCTCAGCAGCTAGCGCGTCGCGCCAAGTCCTTTGTCCTTATTGAGGGCGATCTCTACAGGTGAAGCCACACTGGGATCCTATAGCGCTGCATCCCCATCGAACAAGGAAAGTCCTTGCTGAGCGACATCCATGGTGGGGTCTACGATCACCATGGCGCGCCTAAAACCCTGGTCGAAAACATATTCTGGCAAGGCTTCTACTGGCCGACCGTGGTAGCCAACACTGAACATATCGTGCATGTCGTAGAACTGACCAATTTATAAGAGTACAAGTACAATGGCAGCCTGCAAGTGGTCGCACTATCATACTTGAACCCATATAAACCCGGTAGTCCGTTGAGTACCACGGCGGGTCTCGATAAACGATTTACAACAACCAAGATCGTACATGATTCAATATACATGTCACAAATTACATAAAGTTCACAGATACATTTCCATCATCGAAGTATGAAACAAAGTCATTACAAACCAAGTTTAATGGATAAAAGCGGAAGCAAATTAAGTTTAAAAGTAAGTTTCCAACATAGTTTAATACAGTGCCAACATACGATCACAGTCCACAAAAGCATGTAGAGGGATTAATAAAGAAGCCTGCCCAAGGCTTACTCCTCATCCACAGTGGGATAGAAGCAACTCTTGCAATAACCATGATACACTGTGCCATCTGCAACAATGAGAAATAAACTCTGAGTATAAGAAGGTACTCAGCTAGACTTACCCATCATAAACTAGAAATAAAATGACTCCAAGGATCATGCAAGGCTATATAAGTGGATGTAGCTTGGCAACATTTTGCATAAAAAGCAATTAACTTAATTATACAATTATAATCCTATTATCAAGTTAATTATGACTATCCATCTCTAAATTAGCAACTATCCTGTGCCAAACATGTGGTATATTATTTTAATAGCATGCAATAGTAACCATAGCAGGTATTGTAATTCCATATTCATTCGAACCATCATGTTCCACAATACAGTTACTACGATGCTGGAGCTAGCCAAGTTTCTCACTATCCGGGAGAGATGGCGATTCGAATCGATTTCAACCAGCTAGGAATTTATTCTAACACAAACCCAGGCAGACCCGATCAACGGTCACCTTAGGTCACCTTTGGTACAACTCAGGTCCACATTTCACGGGTTTGTACCGCGTCGCCCAATCGGGGACAGCAAATGCCAGGACGTTTAGGCCTAGCCTGCCCTTGGGCTCAGTCTGGCTCCCTACAAGGAGCGCACAATAGAATGGGGCCTAGTCTAAGTTGAGCTACTCGGCTTTGCGGTTGGAACGAGTTATCCGGCCAGCTAAGTGATAGGCATGCGTTCAATCTTGTCAGAAGTTCCAACAACGGTACGGTCCTTGATCGGCATAGACGGAATCACACGAGTCAACCTACACATAGACTCCACCTGGCCTTGATTTAT
>NW_027096227.1:0-43451 GCF_019320115.1 Miscanthus floridulus
AGGCTGTAGAGCCTGCAACGCTTGCTACTACGGATTTGTGTCGTCATCGAGGCAGCCGAAGGGCGACGCATCACGAGCCAAGCGATGCTACGGCAGCTCACTACCAGACCAGGGAAAATTCCTGTCAGCTACGTGAAATCCTGACGGTTTTTAAAAAACCGACAGGAATCCGAGACCATTCCTGTCGGCCACTGAAAACCGACGGGAATCAGGAAGATATTTCCTATCGGTTTGTCAGAACCGTCAGGAAAATAATATAGCCGTCAGCAAAGAGTTTAGATTCCTGTCAGGGGCGGATCTCGACCATATGGTCCAACCAAACAATATCTGGTAAGTTGTGATGAGCTGAACTCTACATGTCCATATATTACTGTTGTGTTGAACAACTTTCTAATTAGATCTCTATGTCACAGGGAAAGACTTATGGTCCACACACAGCCACTGACATGAATACATTTTGCTCCATGAAGTCGGGTGTCAAAAATTGTGATAGCAATGGAAATAGTGGTCCGATTCCAAGCCAAAAGGCCCAACAACGTGTTGTATGTTCCACCTGATTTTTAAATATCTAAGGTTTTGTAGTATGATATGAAGGGTAGCATGAACTTTTTTGTTTCATAGGATGATTACTTTGCTGCTCTTGAGGCTGAACATCCAGATGATTGTGAGCAGCGCAGAAGTTTGATCCTATTGTGCTATACAAAAGTAGTGGTCGTGGCTTAGCTCATGGTCGTGTGCCAATAGCAAATGGTGCTATAAGAAAAACTGAGATGAAAGGATCTAGTAGGAGGACAAACACAACAAGCCAAGCAAATTCAATGTCTTATCAATATCTTTTGAGGAGGAATGCGCTGTTGGAGCAGAACGCTCGGAGCAACAATATTGGACTTGTACTAACCAAACATATGAAGGTATTTGAGCTAATTTGACATACTATATGTACCTAATCATTTGCTTCAAAATATTCTCTAATCATCTTGTGTTTTAGGATATTTTTGACAAGCTGAACATGGAACTACCAGCAGAAATTACAGACATCCTGCAGTCAGTCAGTGCAAGTGCAAATGCAAATGCAAATGCTTCTATGCCACCAATTGAACAGGTCTATATCTAGCTTTCATCTCTTCGTATCGTGTGATGTTCAGTTACATATACTTTGGCTGTGAGCACCAACATGTATGGCTGCAGGTTGATTAACGTCGATTGGTTGTCCTACTTGTGTATATTTACTGTTATGCAATGTTAACTATGTCCATTTTTAGCATTGTGCATCTTGTATCACATAAGGTCTCGCTGTAGTTTTTCTTTGTGCTACAAGAGGAATTGGAGAAAATACATCTCATTTCATTCACTTATTCAAATTGTTTAGCTTATTCAAATTATATCTCTTGGACTTGAGTTGTCATGTGTTGTCTTTACTGTTAGAATCACTCATCAATTTAAGTTCTATCACTTTGTAGGGTACAAAATCATCCCATGCTGGAGACGCTGGTTCTGGTGGTCTAGAGAGCAATAATGGCATCGAAGAGAATGAAGGTTGTAAGGAAAATGGATCCTAGACCCATTTACTTTAGATTTTGGTGTTTGATGACCAACACAACCAAATTGGACTAATGAATTTGCAAGTAATTGTTTTGTAGTTCAATATGGTGCAAAACATGACTTGGACGAAGGCGACGTGATGATTCGATGATCAACACCTCAAGAAAGACATGTGAAGATGCATAGAAGACATACAAGGTCAAGCAAAGTCCAAAGCACGAAGATTAGAGCCAAGCCAGACGCAAAATCACGAAGAAACGAGCCCGGCAGAGGTGACCGGACGCGGACCTATGAGTGATCGGACGCTCCGATCAAGTGCCAGGCAGCACCAGGTGTCGGTAGATGTGACCGGACGGTGAGCAGTAGTGACCGGACGTTGAGCGAAGCAGTGACCGGACGCACGGTGACACTGTTCATCGTCACGGCAGTGTTTTCAGTGTGACTGGACGCAGCAGACTAGACGACCGGACGCACGAAGTGCAGCGTCCGATCGAGTCCAAAGAGGTTCCAGAGCGGCGCCAGTGCGACCGGATGCGTCCGGTCAATGATGACCGAACTCAGCCCAGAGTCCGATCAACATGCACGCTCCAACGGTTGGGACGACCGGACGCGTCCGGTCAAGACGTGATCAGCGTCCGGTCAGTAGCAGAAAAGTGGGTTTGGTCCCCAACGACTACTGTCTCAGTGGGACTTATAAATAGACCCCCAACCGGCCATTTGAGTAGTGTGGAGCTAAGAAAACATACCAAGGGTGTTGATACACCATTTTAGTGATCTCCACTTGCATAGTGCTTTGTGATTCATTAGGTGATTAGCGTAGGTGTTTTGTGAAGTGCTTAGGTTGATTAGACCACCGCTTATGCGCTTGCTCTAGGTTTAGACCTAGTGTTTAGTGAGGTTTGCATATTTCTTACCACTCGGTGCTTGCGCGTACCATTGTTGTACATCAGAGGGGCTTGTAGTCTTGTAAGATCACACCAACCGCGTTTGTGGTGTGGTCGCCACCGTGTACCGGAGGGAACAGGCCCATGACGTTTTGGCCGAAAGCTTGATAGTGAAGACGGCGGGAAGCGGTCTGGGAGAGGCTTGCCGGAAGAAACACTGGAGACCCACTTAAGCGTGGGGAAGGCCCGAGGCTATCCACAGAGTTACCTGACCGAGAGCTTGGCCCTTGCGAGGGGCTCCAACGAGGACTAGAGGGAAGCTTGCGCGCTTCTCGATACCTCGATAAAAATATCGGAGTCATCGACGAGAGTTTACATATCTCTACCTTAATCTTTAGCTTCCGTATTTATATTGTTTGCATAACCCCTTTTATGGTAGAGATAGCAACACACAAGCAAAACTATAGTTGCACATTTAGATAGTTTATCTTATGCATATGTTTTGCTAAGAATAAAAAAATAGACCATAGTTTAGAGTTAGAGTTTTAAGTTGCCTAATTCACCCCCCTCTTAGGCGTCATAACCCCTTTCAAAGGCAACACTAACATAGACTGAAATAGTGTCTAGACAGTGTAAGCCTCTTTTGACTCCTTTTGTTGAGTTGAGTGTATATGGTGAAGCTCCAAGTTGACTTGCTTCTGTTGAAGTAAGCTGACCTCTTTTGAGCAGTGATATACCTAGTATGTAGATGTCAGAGAGCGAAAAGGCATCTCTGTTATTTAGTTTGCATGTAAGCAGCTAGACTTGCTGAAGTCTTGCCTCTTGAACTGTTATTTAGTTGGCATGTAAGCAGCTAGACTTGGTGAAGTCTTGCCTCTTGAACTTACTTACTTAGCATGTAAGACTTGTTGAAGTCAGACTCTCGAGCAATGTGGTGAATTTGGACTTGTGAACCAGTTTGAAATGTAATGTGCAATTTGGATTTAGAATGTGTGTATAAATTTGTGCCTGTGATGCCAAATACAAGTGGTAGAATAATATTTTTTTTTGTTTTCCTGGAATCAAAATGGATGCCTGTGAGCATGATCTTGATTCCTGTCACCACTCCCGTCAGGAACTTGGAAGGGATTTCTGTCATTACTTTCCTGACGGCTGGGCGACAGGAAAATGAAATTTAATCCTATTTCTGGTTTTTCTCCTGACGGCTACAACGACAGGAATTATATGCTGATTTCTGTCGGTTTATGATTCCTGACATAAATTCCTGTCGGTCAGGTTGACAATACACTGGAATCGTCGGTGGGTTTAGAACCGACAGGGGTTGCCGTCAGGAATTATTTTCTGTCGGACGTCCGTCAGGAATTCTCTGTTTTCCTGTCAAGCTGATCTTGACGGCTGCCCATCAGAAATTATATTCCTGACGGTTTTGTGTTCATTCCTGACGCTTATATGGTGAAAGAACAGCTAAGTTTACAAGCCAACTAGTAAAAAATAACTATTGTGCTTATATATGTCGAAAAATGACAGGTTTTCACACAAACTAGTAAAAAACCATTGAAACTCTCGCCCAGAAGGGACCTAACAGGATGTGAACATCAGTGGGATGCCCTAGGTTGCCCGGCAGGTGTAGGGCACCAACCTTGATTGTCAGATCAAGGATCAACAACAAGTAAGGTGGGGTGGTATTATATCAAAAACATGTGTTGACATATAAAGTTGTAGATTGTTTTGTATGATTGTATTTAAATCAATCGATAGTGGCCCTTTATTAACATAGGGTGGGGTGGGATTATGTTTCATAATGGATTGAAATCTCCGTAATAATACAATTCTAATTCGATTTCAGTCAGCCAAAACTGGGCAATTTTGGAAATCGGCCACTGATGGATCTCTTTTGATGTTGTAACTTCCTTATCTAGACTCCAATTTGACGCTTTATATATGCATTTCGACCATCTTGACGAGAGGAACGCTAATGTAAATCCAATTTACAATTTGCGGAAGTTCCAAAACCGGCCTAGTCAGTTTTCCCAAATTAGCCTCCTTTGGACAATTTTAGTGGTTAAGATATCCCGGTTTTTTTTAGTAAAACTTGTATACTAAAATATCGTCTTAACCAAAATTGACTCTTCTTGATGATTACCTCCTGTAGTGCATGTGAGACCCAGCTCATGGACCGAATTGCGGTTGGGCCTGGGCTACTGTAGCTATAGCGATGAATCGGGGCGGGCTAAATTTGGGCAACTGTAGCGTGAGTACTGTAGCTGTAGAAACACTGTGCGCCTAGAAGTTTAGTATCATGCCGTGAATTATGAGTTCGCCGAACCAGCTTAAATAGCTAGGCCAAGGACGCGTAGTAACATTCGGTTAACCGTTTTACGCGAAGCAAGGACGAAAGCGCAAGCGGGTTGCTATGTAGGTGGGGCCCACCCCTCGACAGAGTGGGCTTGGGCCGTGTGCCGGGATGGGATGTTACAAATGATATTCAGAGTCAACTCTCGCAGTTTCACGGATATATGGCTCGGGAGCTTGGACAGGTTGCGCATGGCTCTGCAATAGCTAGCATGGCACTTGGGCCGGGGAGCTGGTGATACGGACGTGGGCCAAGAGAGTCGATCTTGAGCATTTGACCTGTATGGGTAAGCTAGTTAGATAGCTCGACGAGGACGTCGAACCCATTAAGGGTGGGTGGATGTGAGACCCAGCTCATGGGCCGAATTGCGGTTGGGCCGGGCTACTGTAGTTGTAGCGCTAAATTGGGCTGGACTAAATTCGGGCTATGTAGCGCCGAGTTAGTGTAGCTGCGGAAAACACTGTGCAACCAGAAATTTAGTACCATATCGTGAATTCTGAGTTCGCCGAACCAACTTAAATAGCCAGACTAAGGACGCGTAGTAACCTTCATTTAACAGTTTTGTACGAAGTGAGGACGAAAGCGCAAGCGGGTTGCTACGTAGGTGGGACCCACCCCTCGACAGAGTGGGCTTGGGCCATGTGCCGGGCCTGGGGTGTTACAGTGCATTAGCCATGCGTTTGCTTCCAAGGGCAATATAACTCCATCGGGCATAAAACTTAATTATTGCTCGAAAATGACATTGTCCCTAGTGATATCTTATCATCTATGCTATAAACTTGTCCAAACTGGCATCTTCAACTTCTTCCATCAGATACCTGTAGATGCACCTTGCGCTTGTTCTGACAGCATGACTTCCATCAAATTCCCACCAACTAAAGTTAATCCTAAACGGTCTCGCAGAAGCTAGTAGCACACCTTGCGCTTGTTCTGACAGCATGACTTCCAGAGACATCTGAACACTAAATGGACCTGTGGCTTTGTGGTGAAGATGGAGGAACCCTAAATATATGTCCATTGGTCTAGGGTTGCTTGTAGATGGAGGTCACTTAGAACCAGAACCAGCTCGATGGAAAAGGTCATACAAGTTGAGCTGGGCATACTTGTTGCACTGTAATAGTTTGTTTGGTCCTTAGCAAATGAGAAAAGTTGTACGGACAGGATGTGATTATTCCAAACATCCAACCAAAAGAAACAAGTGGAACCACTATTAACAGAAGCTGCAACCATGTCACAATATATCTTTTCTTTACAACCATGACAACAAATGGCTAAATTAGGGTACAATAGCTGTAAGAGTGCGAAAAGAATTCATCAAATGCATGCTTGTATATTCAATCATAAAAAAGTAACAAAATTAAATAGCAAAAAAAACTCAATTGTTGATTTTTTTTTTTTAAATAGCATCATCACGAAAGAAGAGTACTAACATTTATGGAGATTCAGTTCCTGGGATAGTATAGTAGTTCCGAGTCGCTCTCGTATGCCACCAAGCTGGAGCGTGAAGAACTCCACCAAATCCATCTCATAGGGCACACACGTCACATACCGCCTGCCCTTGTTGTCCAAGTCGAGGATGAAGACTTTCTCCATCACCTTGGTGTCGAGGTCGAGGATGAAGACGCCGCTGCCCCTGAACAGCGCGAGCAACGATCCATGGTTGAAGTTGCACCACCTGTCATTGTGGTGCTGTTGCGGGGCTATTCTAAAAGAAGTGCGGGGCCACACCGCAGCAACCGCAGGGGTGGTGTCGTCATCGTCATCGTCGTCGTCTCCGGCTCCGCCTGGTGGCTGAGTCCAAACAGTCACGTGCAGAGGATACACGGAGGCGACCGCGAGCCTGCCGTCGCTGTTGATGCAGAGGAGCTGTCTGCCTCCGACACGGACGGGGAGCCTCGTCAAGGAGACGCGCGCGGTGGCCACCTCCACGCTGAGCCTGTACAGTTGGTGGTCGTCGCCGTCGCCTCTGCCTCCTCCCGGCCGTCGCCTCCACGTACGGTGGCCATCGTCGACGCACAGCCAGTGCGCCGCACCGCGGTGGACGACGGCGGATCTGGCGCCCACCAGGGAGAAGACGCACCTGTCCAGGCACCTGGTGGGCGCGCTCCAGCGGCGCGTGGCGGCGGAGTACGAGTGCAGGTACGCCGAGTCGACCTCGCCCCTGGTAAGATCTCCATCTTGGGTGATGACGAGCAGCTGCGAGAACGTCCAGCGCACCGGCCTCCCGTTAATGCTGCTGTCGTCGGCGGCTGTGATGATAGCGTAGCCGACCAGTCTACAACCGACGAGTCTCCGGATGCACTCCAACGGCGGGAGAACGTGGCGGTCGCCGGTGACGGGGTTGCAGACGCCAAACAGGTGGCGGTCTTCCATCTCCTCGGGCGTGCGGGGCGCGAGCCACAGCAGCACGATGCCGCGGCGCGCCGCTAGGGGCTCGGCATAGTCGAAGGTGCCGTCGTCGTCGCCGCCGCCGACGAAGGAGGTGAGGGCACGACCAGCAGGGCCGAGCGGCGAGCCCAGGGCCGGCAAGAAGACGGGCGCCAAGGCCGACGACGACGCGCGCTGCTGCGGCAGCGGTGCCGCCATCGTCGTCATCCGCGCCTGCACCATCGCCTTGTTCCCGCTATTGAACCACTTGTCCTGTACGACGACACCCAGGAGGCGCGCGCGGTGGCCCGAGCCCGAGCCCTGGCTGCCAGGGCATAGCTCGCGGAGGAATGCCCGGTCGGTGAAGCGGCGGAGCCACCCGCGGCATGTCACGGCGAGCTTGAAGAGGGCCTTGACGTCTCCCACGCGGGAGAAGATCTCGTGTTGGAGGTGCTCAGGCAAAACCGAGATGCCGTCCGTGCCCGTGCTTCTCCGTCGTCGTCTCTTAGCAGCCGCGTCGTCGTCGTCCGCCATGGGAGAATTGGGATCGCGTCGTCGCCGTGTAATCAACGAAGTAATTCTTCCTCCTAATATAAACAAGTATTAGTAGTGTAACAAGTATTAGGAGGCGGGTCGGACACGGAGGTCGACACGGAGTATATAGATAGAGCAGGAGGCGGGTCGGACGTGGATCGATCGGCGACGCCCCCCATGGATCATGGGATCGCGAGCCCTACTGAAACTCCCGTTCCGGTAATCCGGTTACGTTCTATTCCGGTTTTCCCGTTCCAAACCTCTCCCATCCCGGTTACATTTTCTTTTCTTTTCTTTTTATTTTTCATTACCGTTGAACTAAATGTGTTTCTATTCCATTTTTTTATTTTTTACTGTACATCAACACATGCATATATTATATCAAAATTTAAAGTTAAGATATATATGTACGAGCAAATATTTTTGTGCTTAGCAACATGAGGAAAAAATATATTAAGGCTATATTTTAATGAAATGTAAACTTAATTGGACTTTGCGTATTATTGCCAATGTTAGCTTATATTTGGGTACCATAGTCATCACAAAATAAATTATAGATCTCAAATTTCGTAAAAAGGGAGGGGCAGAGCACGTACAGTGGAGGCGTAAATGCATTAAACCTAAATTCAATCAAGGTCAAATATGTGAGAACAACAAGTTATGTTTTTAGGTAACGATGGATATGCTAGGCACAAGGTTACATTAGGCGCTAGTTAGGTGTTGACCCACTGTGTGGAGCCTAAGCGAACCTACGTGTTTTAAGGCGTTTTGTACACATATACATTTACATATATTGCATCTAAAAGAAAAGATGAGCTTAGATTGGAAAAAAAAGGCCCATCAAAGAGTCCAGCCCACCTTACCCACTCCCAACCTTATCCATCCACCTCTTCCTCAGTCGCACGCTTGCACTCGTCGTCCGCTGCCTCTGCCTCCTCCTAGTTGTGCCCGTCGACCGCTGCCTTTGCCTCCTCCCAGCCATGCTCGTCGCCCGCTGCCTCTACCTCTCCTCCCGATCGCTTCCGTCACCCACCGGCCATCGGCCGCCCGCCGCTAGCCTCCTCCTGGGCACGCTCGCTGCCTCCGACGCACCCGCCATCACTCCTTGAAGCAACGGAGCTCTGGATCTAGGGGCACGCCACCTATCCTCTTCCTACTCCTTAGGCGAGTCGGTGCCCCTCCGCCTAACGCATAAGCATGCCTAGGTGAGCACCTAATAGCGCCTTTTGGAACACTGGCTACTAGACGAGAAGATGTCGCTTAGCACTACTACAAAAAACTTACTGGAGGCCGGCGAAATTGGTTAACGGAGACAGGCATTGCAACTGCCTCCATCCAAAGGTCTCCATTAATACAGACCTATGGAGACGGCTTCTTTGCCTACCTCGGTTAACCTATTAACGTGCAACGGCGAGCCCGTTCTCGAGCCCACCGGCGAGCCTATTCCTAGCCTACTAGCTGGATCTGGCCACCACCGGAGAAGGGTCGAGCCCCGCGCCGCGCCTCCGCCACCGGATCTAGTCGCACCACCACCGGATCCACGCCTCCAGAACCATATATGTCGTCATCGGGGGTGGGGAAGAAGCGGCACTCACCAGATCTACCGTCGAGGGTGGGGAAGGGGTGTCATCGAGCCGGATCCGCTGCTTGAGGGTGGAGCAGCACCGCCGTGTTCGATGGAGGAGTGGCGCCGCCACCGCAGCCTGCTCAGGTTGGAGTGGCACCACCACCGCTGTCGTGCTTAGTGGAGGAGGGGTGCCACCGTCGTGCTCGGTGGAGGAGGGGCGCCACTGCTAGCTCGAGTGGGGGAGGGCCACCGTGCACGGGCAAGAGGAAGGGGCATCGCCGTGCATGAGAGAAGGTGGGGCGCCGTCGTGCACTGGAGAAGGAGGGCGCACGGGAAAAGAAGGGGGTGTCGCACTGGGGCGGTGAGGGAGGAGCTAAGAGAGATAAGTCAGGAAACCCTAACTTCTGCAATTTATATAAGCCCGATAGGTGGTATGGTATGGGCTTTTGGCTAGGCCTCAATATATTTACGGATGTGGGCCTTATAAGGCGCCCGCCTCCGAAAATGGCCTCTATTTTTTGGGAGCTCCGCCTCCGTTACTAGATTTTAGGATGCGGTTATTTAGCGACCGCCTCTGTTAGAGCATTAACGGAGACGGACAACTAAATCTACCCACCTATGTTAATCTTTAACTGAGGTAGGCGCTCAGCCGGCGGCCCTACCACCGATTAACGGAGGTGGCCGCCCAGCCCGCCTGCCTTAGTAATAAAAGGGCACTACCTCGCAAAAATCTTTTCTGTAGTAGTGTAGATGAGGAAGTGGTTACCTTAATCAGAAGGATGGCGACGGAGAACCAAGCAATGAGTAAGGTTGATCCACAGCGATAAACCTTGGCAGCGATGCTTGAGATGGGGAAAGTGGTTACCTATAGTTGGAAGGTTGGCGTCAGAGAAGCAAGTGACTAGTAGATCCACAACAACAAGAGATGGTAGTGATACTTACTAAGTGTAGCGAATTAAACATCATGTGACGACGCACATGGGGAAGGCAAAGACGACGACCGTAGCAGGAAGAGCGAGCTCAGAGGGGGAGCTTACTATGGCAGCTATGGTGGTGGTGGGTGGGTGTGGGGGTGTACCAAAGAAAGAGGAGTGGCGGTGGCGCGGTTATGTTAGGAGGGAGAGGGGAAATACGCTAGAGGTGGTCTTATTAGGGTTTACATTGGCACGAATCTTAAAACAATATGACGGTTTCAACATCTAATAATATTGGAACAATCTTTTAATGTTCATTTTAATTACAAATACACCCTTTGATATTTTGGTAGGAATGAGGGGTGATGGCGGACGAGGGCGGCGGCGCGGCCCAGCGGACGGTGGAGGCCCCTCCGCCGGAGACGGAGAGCACAGTGTGGAGGTAGGACAATGGGAGGTTCGAGACGCCCGACGACGAGGCCTTCCTTCAGTACCGCGCCTCCTCGACGGCCACAGGGGCAGTGCGGCTCCTACGGTGACGGTTATGGACATGTACGTGCCACGGAGCAAGCAAGCACAGGGGCTTGCGGCGTGGCTCTGCGCCGTCGCCTTCACCCACGTGCGGGACCGCCGCATGCGCGTCGTCCCCACCTTCTCCACGCATCTCCGTGAGTAACACCCAGCCCGCCTTCTTCTTCATTATTCGTTCCCCTGTTTTAACAAGCTCCCGTAGTGCAGCCTCAACCTGTATAGTTTCTGCTTGAGGCCCGTAGCCTAGCCCATGGAGTGCAATGGACGAGGCCTGGCCTGCTAGAAATGCAAATGAGCCGTGTTTTCCAGCAAGTCAACACTGGTCTTGGCATTGGATTAATATGCCAGCATTTTTATTAATAAAGGAATATAATGTTGTAACTTCGAACATTCATAAATGAATAAGTGCGTGTATAGCCGTTTATAACAGACTTACGTTGCTTAGACTATACTCCACCCATATGAGGATGATACAAAGTTAAGGTAGAAAACAAAGAAACAAGACTCACTAAATCCCAGCACTTTGCCATCCAAACTTGCTGCACAATTCCAAACATTATGGCCTCCTGCAAACGAATGTCTTCCGTAGTGAAGATAACACACAAAATATCTTACACAAGTTCGAAGCTTCACTACCCAAGAGGTTGGGGTTGCATAAATCCACTTATCGACGTTTTGTGAAGATGGACCTCCAAAGCGACGCTTCCAAGGATGGAAATGACGAGTGTCACCGATGTTGTCCACCTGAAAATCCAAGGCAAAGTTTTCACCTAGAGATCGGTGGATAGGAGGGCTATGGAGTGCCATAATGACACCTCAAGAAGAGAAACGGCGCCCTGAAGGCATCGCCGTTGTCAAGATTGGTAGGAACAGCGTTGAGGCTTTCGTGAGCACATCCACAACAACCACCCACTACCCACACGCAGAAGTAGTCCACCACCAATACCTTGTGAGTTCTGCAAATCGTTTGAGGCCATGGTTATAGCCACCCTCGCGGACCACGATGAGTAGTTGTGCACAATGACTGCCACTAAAGAAGCCATCACATGACACCTATGCGTCACCACCGAGCAGATTTGGACTCAAGAACCCTTGGATCCGGCTGCCCCAAGATTGACTCCATATCCGTCCAAACCACGAGACAAATGGCTGGGGAGGGTGGTGAATCCGACCGTGATGACATGAATCGGAGTCACTCCAGTGGCATCTCCCATGAATGCATCGGTGTAGGGTGTCATGAGAAGCACAAAGGTCCTATTTAGCACAGCTTCGCTGACAGCTTTATGAGTTGTCGTGAGCAGTTTTTTTTACTGAACACCCTTTTTACGACAGCTTAACGGGTGAAGTTCATTTTTAATGCTCTCGCAAAGGAATAGAGATAAGTGAAGCTGAAAAATAGCTTTTCACGGTTCTCTCCCATATTTCCCTCTCTCAATCATGCATAATGCTGTTGATAAAGCTATTTTGTCGAATAGTTTTTTTTTCAAAACAGATTACCTTCATCGAGAAAGCTACTTCTACGATGGAGAAACCGTGCTGTGCCAAACGGGGCCAAAGCATTCACAGCTGCTTCCGAAGAGTTAATGTCGTAAGCCCACACAAAGAAACGAAGAATCATAGCCACTTATTCATCCTTCTCGTGATCGCCCTAAGTACATCTGCAAGGAACCAGTAGATACATTGGTGTCGAATCGACAGTACTAAAAAATTAAAAATGTGTACAAAAATAAAATCTAGGAACCAACTAAAGGTTGGTGGATTTGAGAGGACATGGGACCGTTTGGGAGAGCTTCACCTTCTCCGAAGAGAATCACTCCCAACCTGCCAAATGCTCAAAATGCCAACCGATTCAGGTGGGTATCAGAAGAGAACTAGGAGCTGGGAGCTAAAAAATGTTTCACCTTGCTCCCTATTATATTCTGGTGGAGATCAGTAGAGAATCAATTCTCATCAGCTCCCCACCTTGCTCCCTCCTAGGAATCAAATGGAAACACTCTATCCGAGAATCAAAAAGCAGAACTAAAGAATAAGGGAACAGAGCTCTCCCAAATGGGTCGTAGCATCACTATGCGTCGTCAGTTTAGGCATACTAGGGCCTATTTGGTAGGACTCCAGCTCTGAAAACACAGCTCCAGAATAGAAGCTCCACCATAGAGCTACTCTACGGTGGAGTTGACCTCCCACCAATGTAACACCCAAAATTTGTCTCTTTTGGAAAATAGGTTTAAAATGATTTAATTCTGTATTTTGTGCTCATGAAATGTAGAAAATAAATAAATTTCTCATGAATTTAAAATTTATCATAAAATAGAAACATGTATGTGCATTCATGTCGCTGCATATTATTTTGTGAATGTTTGGTATTGATCAACAATTTCAAAGGAAATTGAAATTTGAACTGAAAATGTTTTGGAAAATTTGTTTGGAAAATAAAAAGAAAAAAAATGAACATCTCCCTCCTCTCTCTCATTTCGGCCTGCTGGCCCAGCTCCCCGACGGCCGCTCCCCTCTCTTCCTTCCCCTCCTCCCATTCTCCTTCCTGGGCCGGCCCAGTCCAGGCGGAACCGCTGCCCCCGCGCCAGCCCAGCACCGCGCCCTTTCCCCGCGCGTCAGTCGCTGCCTAAGCGGGCCCGCTTGTCAGCTCTTTCCCCCACCTCCTCCCGCACGCCCCGCCCAGTCAGGCAACTGCCGCTGCGCAACCGCCGCCCCGTGCCCGCTCCTCGCGACGTGGGCGCGTCGCCCCGCTCCACGGCCTCGTTAAAAGGGAGCCGAGACCCTCCGTGCACCCCTGCTGCCTTTTCCCCGCCCTCCTTTCGCACTTGCTCGGGCCGAAGAAGCCGCAACAACCGCCGCAGCACTCGCCAGATCCACCGTGCGCGTGCAGCCGTTCCCGTCGCCTCGCCGTCGCGTCTGGCCCTCAGCCGAGCTTTGCCGTGATGTAACGAACCACTTGCCGCCTTTGTCTTCTCGTTTTTCCCCTTCAATCGCTAACTCTTGGTCGTCGGTCTTCACAGAACGCCGCCGTCCGCTGCTCACCGTGGTCCGCCATCCTCGCTTCATCACCGCCTTCGATTTTCGCCGTGGTGAGCTCGCTTTGCTCCCCTCTTTTCCCCCGTGCGTTTATTCACGTGTTTCGTGGTCATTTGAGCCTTATCCGCGTGCGCCATGAAGCTCCACGCCGCCGACAATGGCAGAGCCGCCGCGGCTGCACTGTTCCCCGCCGGCGTTTTCTTCTTTTCCCCCCCTCATCTAATCCAAGCCCTTCATCGTCTGATCAATGGCCCTGGATGGCCGATACCCCTTCGGGGGTAAAATTGCTAAAGAGCCCTCCTGTTTTCGCGTAATAGAACCCGCCGTCCTTAGCGTATTTCCCCGAATGCGTAACCCTGTTTAGAAAGCGTAAACCTCACTGTTTAAGTCAAAAGTACGCTTTCAGTATTTACAGAAATGCCATTCGAACTGTTTCGCTTATATAATTGTCGTTTTAACTCTGAATTGATCCATTCAAATCGCGTTAGCTTCGTAATTTCATAAGCTACATGTTGGAGCTACTGTTAGTCAAGTTTGGAACTTTTTAATTTCATGATTAGAATTAATTAAATATAGGGCTATTGAAAAACCCGTTTTAATCATAACTTTCGCATTTTAGCTCCGTTTTTCGTGAACTTCGCGTTGACGTGATCGTAGCGAAACGTAGATTAGTTTTACAAACATTTTATTTTGATTTCAATACTGTTGGTGTACTGTTCTAATGATAGGAGTGTTTGCTTTGCATGAATGCTTTTGGAATGTTGTATGTTGCCGTGTTGGTCGCGTTCAGACGGTGAGGAAAACGTTGGAGACCAAGAACTCTTCGACGACCAGCAGGACCAGCACGAGTTTGTGAACCAAGGTAAGTATAACATGGGCCTTCCTTGATGTCCTATTTCACTTTAATCAATTACTCATTTGCATGTGTCTAAATTTGATACCCGTAAGGACATCCTAGTGATTGTTATCCTGTTTCTTGTCTCCTATGGGTTAAATGCATATGGGTAGATGGCTAGTGCTCTAACTGAACATGATATACATATTGATGAATGATACTATGGAACAAAGTGAGTAACATGAATTATGACAACTGTTCCATAGGGCGAAAGTGCAAATGACCTTTGTTCATGTTGCTCCCGGCCCTCCATAAGGACTTATCTGTCGGCAAAAGCTGGGACTGACAGTGCAACCGGGAGAGTCATATGGCTCTGACTTTAGCTCAGTAATAGGATCTTTCCTAACTAGTTAGAGGTTACCTTTTTGGCGCAAATGGGGCTTGCCACTTTGGGTATAGGGCTGCCTCTGTTCCTATGAGTATAGCCGCGATGGATTTGTGCCATAGGAAAGGGGGGTCCCTACATCTGCCTGCCAAGGAAACCTAGTGGCCCTAACTTGTTAGGGAAACCTATGAAATGGCTTCATAGTGTACCCTGCCCGCTCACCTTGGTAGTGACATGGGAGTAATTAACCCGGGCATATGGGGATCACGACTCGCGGTGAATGTGCACCACCTCTGCAGAGGGTAACAAACTGTTATAACAGCCGTGCTCACGGTTACGAGCGGCCCGGAAAACTCACAGAATAATTGGATGCTTGATGATGATCAATTAAGTTGTTCTATGATGAATTATGGTAAACTTGACCCCGTCATATGTTCTTATGGGAATTAAATGGGAGTTTAAGCATAACTTGATAATACTTGAGAATAAAAGTTTGACCTATTAAAAATGCTAACTGCAGTAAACCAGAGTCTATCCTTTTTGAGCTTCATAACCCCATGTTAGCTTGCTAAGTACGGAATGTACTTACACTTGTTTATTTTCTTTACTTGGATAAAAATCCCGGATGGGTAACAGATGACAACGGGTATGAGGATTTCCCGGAGGATTATTAGGCTTGTGGTCAACCAGTTGACCTTCCCTGTGATGACGGCCACGAGAGTTCATTCTATTTTGTTATTCCGCTGTGATGTATGAGACTAAGTTCTATTATAACTCTGATGTATGAGGCACCGTGATGATACTATTGTAATTTGTCAGCTTGTGTGTGTGATTGATTCCTGGGCACACACGAGTTTTGTGCATTCAATTTTATCCTTAAAATTGGGTGTGACAGAAATTCCAATTTTATCATGTATAATTTGGCAAGTTGGATATTTAGTTGGGGGGGGGGTGTTAGATGGACTTTCAACACTCATAATCCCCTATAATCTGGTCTCACCACCTGGATTATGGGATTATGGTAATCAAGAGTTTTGATTATAATAATTTATCATATAATCAATCATGTTTGGATCAAAATTTATTATATAATCTAATTATTATAATCAGACGGATATCCAAACAAGGCCTTAAGCATATAGTTTCATTAAATTGTACCCAGGTATGTAAAAATCTTCTCCTCGCGCTCACACATGGAATTTTTCACTCCCCTTTCTCTTTCTTCCAAAATAGTATGCATGTAAGGGAATAAACTAAATTTGGGTGAAATAATTCTCTCCCACCACACCCCAGTTGTAGTTACTGAAAACTTATGTTGGATTTACACTCGACTTATGTACTAGAATTAGTAACTATTTGACCTAATTTCTAGGTATAATTGGTGTAACAAAAAAATCGGGTTTGGGGAAAGAATATCCACCGATTCTTACAATACCTTTAATCTAGGCGAGGAATTACCTTTCATGCACCTAAATCTGTTCTTATAACATGGAGGTAGACAATCCCTAAGCATATATATAATAATAATTCATGTGTACAATTTCAACTTCTATTATTGTTATTAGCATTTAAGTTAGCACCTAAGCCATGTTTTTCTACTCTGCTTGGATCAGCTAAAGTTTTTATTACATACACTAGTTTTCTAACTTTTTTTTGGGATATAACTTGGGCTGTTTGGATTGGCTAGAGTTTTAATTTCTTTAGCAGCGTATCAAAAAAAGAGTTTTCTTAGCAGCTAACAACTTATTTTAGTTGATGCAAACAGGGTATTAATTTGTTCTCAGGTCGTGTTGACAATTTCCATGTCAATAAATGCAACAAATTAGAAATATAATTAACCACACATGGTGAGGAGACCTTGAATGCGAGGGTGTAGACGAGTGGAAAAGGACCCAAGATGGCCAGGGCGACACGGTTGCTCTCCCTTATGTAGCGGAGGGTAGGTGGAAACCGGCGAGGGCTGGGGTACCCTGGGCTGCACCTTGTGTCGCAGCGCATAGCCTGGCGCGAGCTGCTGGAGAATCATGGCGGGCAGCGGCGCCAGCGCATCCACGACGAGGTAGACGAGGGCGATGTGCCACATGAGCCACAGGTCCGGCATCGCCGCCAAGTAGCGGAACCACGAGGCCTCCGCCCAGGTCACAGAGCGCCCCAGCGCCGCCTCCGCCTCCGCTGCGGTGCCATAGAGCATCATCGCGCTGCCGCCCGGCTGCTACACTCTAGTATATACAGCTAGCTAGACGATACTCTCTAGCTGCGAGAGTGGCTGGGTGTACTTATGTTCAAGCCGCTATGGCTGAGTGGTGAGCTGAGTGCCTATTTATAGTGGACTGGCATGGCTCCGTGACACGTCGCCACTCGCCCGCAATGCATATATTATTGGCTTTTTCCAGGCCAATAATGCAAGAGAACGGTGTAGTAGAGGAGCCGGTCGTGGCCCCCTTGCCACCCAGATGCGGCTCTCCATGCTCGCAGGCCACGGCCCGCACGAGAGTAGCCATGTTTTGCTAGCTTGGCCATAAATCAGTCATACTTTTTTTGCGCATCTAGGTTAGTAGTCATGTTTTGCTAGCTTGGCCATAAATCAGTCCGAGCTCTAGCGAGTTTGGAGCATTATCCTTTGTTGTTCTTATTCGTAAAACTGACATTTCTTGAAGAAATTACCTCTTTATTACTAGTTTGCTCGAAAGCTAATCGTAATGTTCTATAAAAAAAAAAACAAATAAAGCAAATTTTGAGCATGAACATAATTTAGATCAGAGGCATCAAAAGATAGAAGAATGACCAGGAGCACACTCAGAACGATGCGAACCAAGGAAACGGCCGGCTAATAGTAGAGGTGACAGACACCAGCCATTGGCCGAGAGCCGGGCGTGGCCCCTGGCCGCCCAGGCGCAGCTCAATTGAAAAGCTGGTTTGTTCGCATCCGCTTGTTCCACCGTACGTACCTGCGACCAGTTATTAGTACATAAGAAAAGACCAAAGTGCTGCTAAGGATAAGAGTGATTATTAGTGATCAGGTTCTTCCTGGATACTGGCCCACATGGAACTGGAAGTTATTGCACGAAAATTGCTTCCTCAAATAGAACAGAGGGACATCAGGAAGGGTGCCCAGGTATATGTTTTGTTATACGGCCCTGTTCACTTCGCTGCCAAAGCCAGACGGAAAAGTACGGTTCGCTGATTTGTTATGAGAGAAAAACAATGTACCATGACTGATAAGCTGATAAGTTCAAGCGAACAACAATTATCTATCGCCGTTGGTTTCCATGTCGAAAATTTGGCTCGATTTATAGAAAATACGAACAATATTTGTATCTCCAAATAAATTTATTAAAAAACTAGATTCAAATATCTATGTAATGATATTAATTACGTAGCATACATATTAATATTTCTATATATATATATTTAGTCAAAGTTGTTTTTGAAGCGAAAACGACAGATATTTAGGGATGGAGCAGGAGTATGATGTGTGATCACATTTTTTCATGCTTTTGCGGAATAATTTTTTGTGCTTACTGCAGTGGTTTGCTATAACACGAATGTATTCTTTGTTGATTCTGGCAGACAACCTTTACTGCTCTCTCCGTCCTAAAAAAAATGTAATTATGGAACGGTGTCATGTTTTAGTATATTAAGTTTGAGAAATTATAGATAAAAAGGTATAAATATTTATAATATCAAATAAATACCATTAGATTAATTATGAAATGTATTTTCATAATAAATTTATTTGTAGCCATAAATGTGAAGCACTTTAACTGACACGCAACTCATAGTTGTATCCTTTTAGGGACAGAGGTAGTACAATAACTTCAAGCTGTACTGCAAGGCATTTCCCTCACAAAGGGAATCTTTAATTGAATGAAATGCAATCTATGCATTAATATCTGCTTATAGTGCTTGGTGATCACTATGTTTTGTATGCTAATTGCAAAATGAAGTCAACAAACAGAGCTAGGACGTCTTTTAGATCTGTAGTCTAGACATATTATAATGGAAGATAATGCTAGGGTCAGGACGTCCGTTTGCCCCCGCTCGTCCGGACACGTCTCCCAGATGTGCAGTGGACCGGCCCAACGACCCCTTCAAATCCCCTCATCCGTTTCTAATAAAAAAATACGCTCGTCGCTCTTATCCGCTCATTCCTCCTATCTGCTGGTCGCTCCTATCCGCTCGCCTGCGCCTCTGAGGAGCGGCGCTCGGCCACTGGACTACCGGCCCTACCTGCTAGGTGCCGTGCGCGGCCTCCTCTAAGCCGTGGCGCTCGGCTGTAGGCCCTGCCTGCCAAGCTTGGCGCTCGGCCACCAGACTGCCGGCCCTGCCTGCTAGGCACGGTGCGCGGCCACCTCTGAGCCACAGCTACCCTCTGCCTCCTTGCCGCGTCAAGTTGCTGATGCCTCCCTACCGCCTCGGGCAGCCGTGGCCACTAGCCCGCCACCTCCAAGCGTCGCTGGGCCGCTGCCTCTGGCGAATTCCACACGCCGATGAGCCTCCATTCTCCCAAGCAGCAAGGAGATATTGCGATGTGCTGAAAACGCATGTTGTAAGAATATGTTTCATGTGTTTCTGGTGTTTCAGAGGAATGTTAATTGTTTAATGCAGATGTTTCAAAAGTAGATCGAGATGTTGCATATGTTGCAATGGTTGTACCCGTATATTGCAAATGTCTGTTTCCAATGTTTAATTTGTGTTTTAGGATGTATGCTGTAAGTGTGTTTTATTTAAATGTTGCATAAGTTCCACACATATGTTGCAAGTGTTTTATCTGGATATTGTGTATGTTTTGCAATGGTTTTCAAGTGTTTTCTAGGTGTTTTTTGCAAGTATTTCAGAAGCATATTTTAAGTGTTTCATCTGCCCTTTGACGTATGTTGCAAGTGTTGCATCTCAATGTTTCAAAAGTAAATCAGGTGTTGCATCTCCCTCATCGCTTTTCTGCTACCTCACGTCGGTGTCTTCTCCTTCTCCGGGCGTTGGCTGGGCATCTGCCGCCCTCTACTCCTCTTTGTGATGCTAGTGACATTCAGGGCAGCGCGTGAACTTACGCTGGAAGCGGATGGGGAGGGCGCAGGCGGTCTCTACGTGGGATGCGCGTGCCGAAAGCGGAGGGGGCATGGGCGGGAAGCAGGATGGGGGCTTGGGTGTCTGGACGGGGAGGCGTGGAGGGGGCGCGGGCTCCTACGTGCATGGACACGCGTGAATGGAGCAACAGGCACCGGCGTCCTAACGCGGACGTTCGTTCGGACGTTCAGGCGCTAGTAAGGCCCTATCATGAAACTTCAGTACATAGTAGTTAATAGATGGCCTAAAGTCATTCAATTGGGGAAAAGATTTCTGCTTCCGACCATAAGGCTAGTGAGTTAAAAGGGAATGCCTAAAGGCATCCTACACTCATGTAATTTTATTCACTAGTACAGAACTGACCACTACCAGACAATCACTGCTGATTGCTTTCAAATCGATAGTAATAGTGTATCACAGCTGATTCGTGGCTTGAGACCAACAGTGATAAGCTACCCGGCTGTGATATTGGGTTCATCATTGCTAGTTCAAGCCACTAAACCGACAGTGGATATGGGTTTTATCACTGCTGTTCTTGGCTTAAACTGGCATTGATACTATTACATTGCCGGTTCGGGACATGACCCAGCAGTGATAGATTGCACGAAAAACTTCATAACTTCATGTGATGTCTGATAAAGATGAACTTTATACCAAAGTTTTAGTATTCGACGAGATCTACAACTTTGTAGTTCACAACTTTTTTATTTAAAGTCGTTTTGATGCCAAAATATTTAATCCACAAGATTTTATACAAGTTAATATATACCAAAGGAATCCATATGCTTTATAGTCACAAGTGAGTGTGTAGTGTACTGGTAGTGGTAGGGAATGTCTCGGGTGGAGAAATGGCCAAAATAAAAGTTGTAGATTTCCAAAAGTTATGAACCTCTATAGTTGACAACTTTTTAATTTGAAATCATGTATCCAACAAAATTACATTTGAATTTCTTACATTTGAAATTCAAAATTTTCAAACGATCTCGGATGGAGAAACGACCAAAACAAAAGTCGCACATCCCAAAAAGTTGTACAACTTTGTAGTTGACACTTTTTTCATTTAAAATCGTTTGTCCAAGAAAAATTACATTTGAATTTCCTCACATTTGAAATTCAAATTCGTCAAATGACCTTAGAGGGAGAAATGACCAAAACAGAAGCTGTAGATCTCGAAAAGTTATAGAACTTTGTAGTTCACAACTTTTTCAGTTAAATTTGTTTAGGGTCTCAAATACTCATTTCAAAACCAGATGAACATAAAATGGAGAGGACGAATATCCCAAATGGGCACAAGTGTCTTATGGGTGGAGTGGTTAAGGGACGAATGCGTGAAGCCTCCCGGTATTAAAAAAAACTGCTATTTTTTGCCCAAATTTATGAGCCCCCTCATCATTGGCTGCCCAATGGGGTCTCCCGGTATTAAAAAAATTGCTATATTTTCAGCCCAAATGTATGAGCCCCCTCATCACTGCCACTTTCCTACTGCCGGTTTAAGAAACCGATAGTGATAAGGGTTTTTGAACTGGCAGTGAAGAGCTCTTCTGGGGTAGTGATTGCCACAATGTACATGCAAGGTGTACGTCTTTCTCTATTCTCATATATATGAACTCCTTATTAAGATACTCAGCGTAGTGGTAGTTACGATGTACAATATTGCATGCATTCTCAATCTTTGTTTCGCTGCTGTGAAATGTGCTTCAGTGATGCAGCTTATTTGCCACATTGACTTGTGGAAGGCCCTATATGTAGGTGTGATGTTTGCATCATGTCAACATCAAGCAGATCATCAACTGAAGTTAGGATCGATGCTATTTTGTTTTAGTATTAGAGATGAGGGCATTTATAGTGAACATAGTCATATTTTACAAGCAAACATATGATATGTGGCTGCAAATTGATCAAGCTAGCTAGGGGCCAATGTTTTTTCTCCGTCTGTAAAAATTGTATAAGTATCAATGTTGACTTTAAGGACAATTTTGAGATATGTAACTGTACAAGTATAAATGTTGTCTTTAATGAAAATTTTATTTTGAGATATGTTTACCCAATTCTGTGGTTGATAAGTATGTGAACTGCTATGGATATTGAAAATGCTTTAAATTGCATGTAATGTGAAATTTATTATATAAAATTATGTCAGTTCATAGCGATAAATTATTGGTTGCTAAAAGCTTATATCGTCAAAACCAATAGTCGCTAAAAATTTCTAACAGATTATTTGTCGGTATAAATATTAGCGTTCACTTATCAGTCGGTATAAACAATTTGGTCAGTATAGATTCATACTGACGCCACTTACCGCGACTGTTACATCGGTTCGTATAACATTACAGCGACCCATCATCATTCGCTGTAACAACTTATAGCGACTCTTTGTAGTCTATAGGTTGGCTTGGTATAGTGTGAGTGTGTATGCCGATCCATGTCTATTCAGTTCATGAGTCCTAGAGTTGTACGCTTCTTTAACTGAAGAAGCCAAAGACTAGGCCGCCTATAGAAGAAAGTATATGGCTGATTTGATATCACCTACTCACACCATTCCGAGTTATAAGATATTTTGGATTTTTCACATACATAATTTTTGCTATACACTTAGATATATACTATGTTTAGATATATAGTAAAACAAATGTATGTAGAAAAGGCAAAGCAATCTTATAATTTGTTATAAAGTGAGTTCAGCCGATACAAACAAATATATTGTTATGTTTTTCTTACTTTTTTTTTCCGTCTTGGTTAGTAGTCTTGCTTTGCTAACTTATTCAATGTTCACAAATCAGTCCTGAGCTCTAGCGAGTCTGGAGCATTATCCTTTGTTGTTCTTATTCATAAAACAGACAACGCTTTGCTGTAGTCAAAGAAATTATCTCTTTACTAGTTTGCTCGAAAGCTAGTCGTAGAGTTTCTAAGAAAATGAAGCAAATCTAGTCATTGAGGATTGCTTCTATGTTTTTCTCCGTCTGTAAAAATTGTATAAGTATCAATGTTGACTTTAAGGACAATTTTGAGATATGTAACTGTACAAGTATAAATGTTTGTCTTTAATGAAAATTTTATTTTGAGATATGTTTACCCAATTCTGTGGTTGATAAGTATGTGAACTGCTATGGATATTGAAAATGCTTAAATTGCATGTAATGTGAAATTTATTATATAAAATTATGTCAGTTCATAGCGATAAATTATTGGTTGCTAAAAAGCTTTATATCGTCAAACCAATAGTCGCTAAAATTTTCTAACAGATTATTTGTCGGTATAAATATTAGCGTTCACTTATCAGTCGTATAAACAATGTTGGTCAGTATAGATTCATACTGACGCCACTTACCGCGACTGTTACATCGGTTCGTATAACATTACAGCGACCATCATCATTCGCTGTAACAACTTATAGCGACTCTTTTGTAGTCTATAGGTTGGCTGTGGTATAGTGTGAGTGTGTATGCCGATCCATGTCTATTCAGTTCATGAGTCCTAGAGTTGTACGCTTCTTTAACTGAAGAAGCCAAAGACTAGGCCGCCTATAGAAGAAAGTATATGGCTGATTTGATATCACCTACTCACACCATTCCGAGTTATAAGATATTTTGGATTTTTTCACATACATAATTTTTGCTATACACTTAGATATATACTATGTTTAGATATATAGTAAAACAAATGTATGTAGAAAAGGCCAAAGCATCTTATAATTTGTTATAAAGTGAGTTCAGCCGATACAAACAAATATATTGTTATTGTTTTTCTTACTTTTTTTTTCCGTCTTGGTTAGTAGTCTTGCTTTGCTAACTTATTCAATGTTCACAAATCAGTCCTGAGCTCTACCGAGTCTGGAGCATTATCCTTTGTTGTTCTTATTCATAAAACAGCAACGCTTTGCTGTAGTCAAAGAAATTATCTCTTTACTAGTTTGCTCGAAAGCTAGTCGTAGAGTTTCTAAGAAAATGAAGCAAATCTAGTCATTGATGATTTCTATGTTTTTTCTCCGTCTGTAAAAATTGTATAAGTATCAATGTTGACTTTAAGGACAATTTTGAGATATGTAACTGTACAAGTATAAATGTTGTCTTTAATGAAAATTTTATTTTGAGATATGTTTACCCAATTCTGTGGTTGATAAGTATGTGAACTGCTATGGATATTGAAAATGCTTAAATTGCATGTAATGTGAAATTTATTATATAAATTATGTCAGTTCATAGCGATAAATTATTGGTTGCTAAAAAGCTTTATATCGTCAAACCAATAGTCGCTAAAATTTTCTAACAGATTATTTGTCGGTATAAATATTAGCGTTCACTTATCAGTCGGTATAAACAATGTTGGTCAGTATAGATTCATACTGACGCCACTTACCGCGACTGTTACATCGGTTCGTATAACATTACAGCGACCCATCATCATTCGCTGTAACAACTTATAGCGACTCTTTTGTAGTCTATAGGTTGGCTGTGGTATAGTGTGAGTGTGTATGCCGATCCATGTCTATTCAGTTCATGAGTCCTAGAGTTGTACGCTTCTTTAACTGAAGAAGCCAAAGACTAGGCCGCCTATAGAAGAAAGTATATGGCTGATTTGATATCACCTACTCACACCATTCCGAGTTATAAGATATTTTGGATTTTTCACATACATAATTTTTGCTATACACTTAGATATATACTATGTTTAGATATATAGTAAAACAAATGTATGTAGAAAAGGCAAAGCATCTTATAATTTGTTATAAAGTGAGTTCAGCCGATACAAAACAAATATATTGTTATTGTTTTTCTTACTTTTTTTTCCGTCTTGGTTAGTAGTCTTGCTTTGCTAACTTATTCAATGTTCACAAATCAGTCCTGAGCTCTAGCGAGTCTGGAGCATTATCCTTTGTTGTTCTTATTCATAAAACAGACAACGCTTTGCTGTAGTCAAAGAAATTATCTCTTTACTAGTTTGCTCGAAAGCTAGTCGTAGAGTTTCTAAGAAAATGAAGCAAATCTAGTCATTGATGATTTCTATGTTTTTCTCCGTCTGTAAAAATTGTATAAGTATCAATGTTGACTTTAAGGACAATTTTGAGATATGTAACTGTACAAGTATAAATGTTGTCTTTAATGAAAATTTTATTTTGAGATATGTTTACCCAATTCTGTGGTTGATAAGTATGTGAACTGCTATGGATATTGAAAATGCTTTAAATTGCATGTAATGTGAAATTTATTATATAAAATTATGTCAGTTCATAGCGATAAATTATTGGTTGCTAAAAAGCTTTATATCGTCAAACCAATAGTCGCTAAAATTTTCTAACAGATTATTTGTCGGTATAAATATTAGCGTTCACTTATCAGTCGGTATAAACAATGTTGGTCAGTATAGATTCATACTGACGCCACTACCGCGACTGTTACATCGGTTCGTATAACATTACAGCGACCCATCATCATTCGCTGTAACAACTTATAGCGACTCTTTTGTAGTCTATAGGTTGGCTGTGGTATAGTGTGAGTGTGTATGCCGATCCATGTCTATTCAGTTCATGAGTCCTAGAGTTGTACGCTTCTTTAACTGAAGAAGCCAAAGACTAGGCCGCCTATAGAAGAAAGTATATGGCTGATTTTGATATCACCTACTCACACCATTCCGAGTTATAAGATATTTTGGATTTTTCACATACATAATTTTTGCTATACACTTAGATATATACTATGTTTAGATATATAGTAAAACAAATGTATGTAGAAAAGGCAAAGCATCTTATAATTTGTTATAAAGTGAGTTCAGCCGATACAAAACAAATATATTGTTATTGTTTTTTCTTACTTTTTTTCCGTCTTGGTTAGTAGTCTTGCTTTGCTAACTTATTCAATGTTCACAAATCAGTCCTGAGCTCTAGCGAGTCTGGAGCATTATCCTTTGTTGTTCTTATTCATAAAACAGACAACGCTTTGCTGTAGTCAAAGAAATTATCTCTTTACTAGTTTGCTCGAAAGCTAGTCGTAGAGTTTCTAAGAAAATGAAGCAAATCTAGTCATTGATGATTTCTATGTTTTTCTCCGTCTGTAAAAATTGTATAAGTATCAATGTTGACTTTAAGGACAATTTTGAGATATGTAACTGTACAAGTATAAATGTTGTCTTTAATGAAAATTTTATTTTGAGATATGTTTACCCAATTCTGTGGTTGATAAGTATGTGAACTGCTATGGATATTGAAAATGCTTTAAATTGCATGTAATGTGAAATTTATTATATAAAATTATGTCAGTTCATAGCGATAAATTTTTGGTTGCTAAAAAGCTTTATATCGTCAAACCAATAGTCGCTAAAATTTTCTAACAGATTATTTGTCGGTATAAATATTAGCGTTCACTTATCAGTCGGTATAAACAATGTTGGTCAGTATAGATTCATATTGACGCCACTTACCGCGACTGTTACATCGGTTCGTATAACATTACAGCGACCCATCATCATTCGCTGTAACAACTTATAGCGACTCTTTTGTAGTCTATTAGGTTGGCTGTGGTATAGTGTGAGTGTGTATGCCGATCCATGTCTATTCAGTTCATGAGTCCTAGAGTTGTACGCTTCTTTAACTGAAGAAAGCCAAAGACTAGGCCGCCTATAGAAGAAAGTATATGGCTGATTTGATATCACCTACTCACACCATTCCGAGTTATAAGATATTTTGGTTTTTTCACATACATAATTTTTGCTATACACTTAGATATATACTATGTTTAGATATATAGTCAAACAAATGTATTGTAGAAAAGGCAAAGCATCTTATAATTTGGTTATAAAGTGAGTTCAGCCGATACCAAACCAAATATATTGTTATTGTTTTTTCTTACTTTTTTTCCCGTCTTGGTTAGTAGTCTTGCTTTGCTAACTATTCAATGTTCACAAATCAGTCCTGAGCTCTAGCGAGTCTGGGAGCATTATCCTTTGTTGTTCTTATTCATAAAACAGACAACGCTTTGCTGTAGTCAAAGAAATTATCTCTTTACTAGTTTGCTCGAAAGCTAGTCGTAGAGTTTCTAAGAAAATGAAGCAAATCTAGTCATTGATGATTTCTATGTTTTTCTCCGTCTGTAAAAATTGTATAAGTATCAATGTTGACTTTAAGGACAATTTTGAGATATGTAACTGTACAAGTATAAATGTTGTCTTTAATGAAAATTTTATTTTGAGATATGTTTACCCAATTCTGTGGTTGATAAGTATGTGAACTGCTATGGATATTGAAAATGCTTTAAATTGCATGTTGTAATGTGAAATTTATTATAAAATTATGTCAGTTCATAGCGAATAAATTATTGGTTGCTAAAAGCTTTATATCGTCAAACCAATAGTCGCTAAAATTTTCTAACAGATTATTTGTCGGTATAAATATTAGCGTTCACTTATCAGTCGGTATAAACAATGTTGGTCAGTATAGATTCATACTGACGCCACTTACCGTGACTGTTACATCGGTTCGTATAACATTACAGCGACCCATCATCATTCGCTGTAACAACTTATAGCGACTCTTTTGTAGTCTATAGGTTGGCTGTGGTATAGTGTGAGTGTGTATGCCGATCCATGTCTATTCAGTTCATGATTCCTAGAGTTGTACGCTTCTTTAACTGAAGAACCAAAGACTAGGCCGCCTATAGAAGAAAGTATATGGCTGATTTGATATCACCTACTCACACCATTCCGAGTTATAAGATATTTTGGTTTTTTCACATACATAATTTTTGCTATACACTTAGATATACTATGTTTAGATATATAGTAAAACAAATGTATGTAGAAAAGGCAAAGCATCTTATAATTTGTTATAAAGTGAGTTCAGCCGATACCAAACAAATATATTGTTATTGTTTTTCTTACTTTTTTTCCCGTCTTGGTTAGTAGTCTTGCTTTGCTAACTTATTCAATGTTCACAAATCAGTCCTGAGCTCTAGCGAGTCTGGAGCATTATCCTTTGTTGTTCTTATTCATAAAACAGACAACGCTTTGCTGTAGTCAAAGAAATCATCTCTTTACTAGTTTGCTCGAAAGCTAGTCGTAGAGTTTCTAAGAAAATGAAGCAAATCTAGTCATTGATGATTTCTATGTTTTTCTCCGTCTGTAAAAATTGTATAAGTATCAATGTTGACTTGAAGGACAATTTTGAGATATGTAACTGTACAAGTATAAATGTTGTCTTTAATGAAAATTTTATTTTGAGATATGTTTACCCAATTCTGTGGTTGATAAGTATGTGAACTGCTATGGATATTGAAAATGCTTTAACTTGCATGTAATGTGAAATTTATTATATAAAATTATGTCAGTTCATAGCGATAAATTATTGGTTGCTAAAAAGCTTTATATCGTCAAACCAATAGTCGCTAAAATTTTCTAACAGATTATTGTCGGTATAAATATTAGCGTTCACTTATCAGTCGGTATAAACCATGTTGGTCAGTATAGATTCATACTGACGCCACTTACCGCGACTGTTACATCTCGGTTCGTATAACATTATAGCGACCCATCATCATTCGCTGTACAACTTATAGCGACTCTTTTGTAGTCTATAGGTTGGCTGTGGTATAGTGTGAGTGTGTATGCCGATCCATATCTATTCAGTTCAAGAGTCCTAGAGTTGTACGCTTCTTTAACTGAAGAAGCCAAAGACTAGGCCGCCTATAGAAAAAGTATATGGCTGATTTGATATCACCTACTCACACCATTCCGAGTTATAAGATATTTTGGTTTTTTCACATACATAATTTTTGCTATACACTTAGATATATACTATGTTTAGATATAGTAAAACAAATGTATGTAGAAAAGGCAAAGCATCTTATAATTTGTTATAAAGTGAGTTCAGCCGATACCAAACAAATATATTGTTATTGTTTTTCTTACTTTTTTTCCCGTCTTGGTTAGTAGTCTTGCTTTGCTAACTTATTCAATGTTCACAAATCAGTCCTGAGCTCTAGCGAGTCTGGAGCATTATCCTTTGTTGTTCTTATTCATAAAATAGACAACGCTTTGCTGTAGTCAAAGAAATTATCTCTTTACTAGTTTGCTCGAAAGCTAGTCGTAGAGTTTCTAAGAAAATGAAGCAAATCTAGTCATTGATGATTTCTATGTTTTTCTCCGTCTGTAAAAATTGTATAAGTATCAATGTTGACTTTAAGGACAATTTTGAGATATGTAACTGTACAAGTATAAATGTTGTCTTTAATGAAAATTTTATTTTGAGATATGTTTACCCAATTCTGTGGTTGATAAGTATGTGAACTGCTATGGATATTGAAAATGCTTTAACTTGCATGTAATGTGAAATTTATTATATAAAATTATGTCAGTTCATAGCGATAAATTATTGGTTGCTAAAAAGCTTTATATCGTCAAACCAATAGTCGCTAAAATTTTCTAACAGATTATTTGTCGGTATAAATATTAGCGTTCACTTATCAGTCGGTATAAACAATGTTGGTCAGTATAGATTCATACTGACGCCACTTACCGCGACTGTTACATCGGTTCGTATAACATTACAGCGACCCATCATCATTCGCTGTAACAACTTATAGCGACTCTTTTGTAGTCTATAGGTTGGCTGTGGTATAGTGTGAGTGTGTATGCCGATCCATATCTATTCAGTTCAAGAGTCCTAGAGTTGTACGCTTCTTTAACTAAAGAAGCCAAAGACTAGGCCGCCTATAGAAGAAAGTATATGGCTGATTTGATGTCACCTACTCACACCATTCCGAGTTATAAGATATTTTGGTTTTTTCACATACATAATTTTTGCTATACACTTAGATATATACTATGTTTAGATATATAGTAAAACAAATGTATGTAGAAAAGGCAAAGCTGTAACACCCTAAATTTTACAACAATTGAAACTAGGGAAAAATTGATTTACTAAGCATTTTTGTGAGCATTTAAGTTTAGGAAGAATAATAAAATTTATCAAATTAAAAGTTAATATAGGTTAACAACAATGAATGTGCATTCATTCTGCTGCATATAAATTTTTGGAATGGTTTGATTTGAACTCAAGTTTGAATATGATTTGAATTCTTGCTTTCAAAAATTTGCTTTGGAAAGTAATTGGAAAAAAATGGAATTCTCTTCCTTCTTCTTTTCGGCCCGAAGGCCTGCTGCCGCGGCCCATTCCTTTTCTTCCCGCGCGGGCCGTTTTCTTTCCAGGCTGCTGTGTTTTTTTTTCTTCCTTATTCTCCCTGGCGAAGCGCGCAGCCCAGCGCTGCTGCCGCCGGCCCAGCTTCGCTGGCGCCAGCCGCGAGCCACGCCCGCGCATGCTTCCTCTGCAGCTGATCGGCCGGGCCCACAGGTCAGACCCGCCCCTTTCCTCTCGCCGTAGCAGAGTCGGACTCTGTTCCGCGTCGGTGCCGAAGTCCGGAGCTCCCACGATCCGTGTGCCGTCGCGCTCAAGTTTTCCGCCCCCATAAATAGCGGCCGTGCCCCTCCTCTCTCCCCGATCTCATCTAGCGCCTGTTTTCTTCGCCGAGCAGCCGCAGCCGAGCTCCGACCCATTGCCGCCGCCGACCTCCGCGGTCAACTCGCGCCGGACCGCCCCCAACTGCCTCTCGGTCCTCCGTTTCGGGTCCGGTGAGTTCTCTGTTCCTTCCTCTCTCTCTCTGTCTCTTTCTTTCGACGTGTAGCGCGCTGCGAGCCGTGTACCGCAAGCTCCGGCATGCCGGCCATGGTGCTGCCGTGGTCAAGCCGCCGGCGTACTGTGCCGGCTGGGGTTTTTTTTTTATTTTATTTCGGCTGGATCGATTCCCATCCGTCGGTTTCTAATCCGACGGCTTATAAAAGAAGATACCCCTTCGGCTGTCAAAATTTCAAAAGAGACCCTCTCTTATTCCCTAATCTAACCCGCGGTCCTTTGCGCGTTTCACAGGTTACGTTTCTTCTTTCGAAAGCGTATTTTGGTTCGGTTTTATGAAATACGTTTTCAGTTATCACAGTTTTGCCATTCAACTTGTTTTAGCCGTAAAATCTCCGTTTTAACTCCGATTAGATCCGTTCAAGTTGCGTTGGGTTCGTAATAAGTAATCTACGTTTATGCTACTGTAAGTAGGTTTCCAACTTTTATAATTCGAGCTTAGATCTAATCTATTATTTGTCTATAGGAAATCTTGTTTAAACCATAACTTTTCCGTTTTAGATCCGATTTTTGTGATCTTCGCGTCTGCGTGTTCATAGCGAGACGTAGATTCGTTTTCCAAACTTTTCATCTTGATTCTTTGCTGTTGGTGTACTGTTCTAATCTGTAGCCTTGTTTGCTTTGCATGATTGCTCCTGGATGCTTGTATGTTGCTGTGGTTATCGAGTATAGACGGTGAGCAGTTCTCGGAGGATCAAGGGTACGACTTTGACGAGCAGGACCAGCAGGTACATTGCTCAAGGCAAGTATAGCATGGGATCATCCTTGTTTCCTATTCACTTTAATTCATTAAATTCATATTGCATGTGTCGCTTGATAGGATTTCCTAGAATTGAACTATTACCTTGTCACCTATGGGTTATGCATATGGGTAGCTTTGCTAGAGCTCAATTAACCATGATCTTGTAACTTGACTAATGGTATATGCAATAAACTAAAATATGACTTTTTAGCAACATGGAAAGGGGGCTGGAGTGTTTAGCTACTTTCTAAATGCTTCAGATTCCTCTCCCTAAGGACTTATCTGTAAGTGATCATCCGGGACTTACAGTACAGCTGTGAGGGCTACATGGCTCTGGCTTTAGCTCAGTATGAGGACCTTTTCTAGCTTGTTAGTGGTTACCTTTATTGGCGTAAGAATGGCTTGACGAATCGGGTATAGGACAGCCTCTACTCTTATGTGTATAGCCGTGAAGGAATTGTGCCATTTGACAGGGGGGTTCCTATAACTGTTTGCCAGTGAATCTAATGGCCCTAACTTGTTAGACGAACCTTTGAAAGGCTTCATAGTGACCCCTGCCTGCTCACCTTGGAAGTGTTTTGGGAGTTATAAACCCGGGCATATGGGAATCACGACTCACAGTGAAAGTGTACAACCTCTGCAGAGTGTAAAACTGGTATATCAGCCGTGCTCACGGTCACGAGCGGCCTTGGAACCCTTATGGAATAGATGAACTAAGTAACATTTGTTTATGCTATTCATTATCATGTTTACATTTGATCATGTGTTTGGCAATGGGAATTGAAACAACTTGATGCTACTCATAAGCTAAAATTGTGACAACTAAAAGCTGAACGCTGTTGAACCGTGTCTAGCCTTTTGAGCCTCATGAACCCCGTGTTACACTTGTTGAGTACGACATGTACTTACGCTTGTTTATTTTCATTATTGGATAAAAATCCCGGATGGGTAACAGATGACCTTGAGAATGATGATTTCCCTGAGGACTACTAGACTTGTGGTCAACCAGTCGACGTCCCTGTGAATTGGAGCTTCCGCGAGAGATCTTTTATTATTTCCGCTATATTATGATAACTCTGTCTTATTCGTGATGTAATAAACATTGTGATGATACTATTCATAATTTGTCGCTTATGTGTGTGACTGATCTCTGGGCGCACATAAGATTTTGCACTCCATTTTATCCTTAAAATTGGGTGTGACAGATTGGTATCAGAGCCGTGTTGACTGTAGGACGCAAGCCTAGTTAGCAATGGTCGTTTTAGCTTCTTTTGCTTCACTCATTTCATGCTTTCTATCTCACCCTTGTTATTTGCTAAAGTTTTATGCTTCTTTTGCCTTATTCTATTATGAAAATTATGCTTCTAATCTAACCTAACTAAACTAATTCTGTAGATGCCTCGTGCCCACAAGACTGCCCGCATGAGCACTGGAGGGTATTACCCGCCACAAGGTTTGTCCATGGAGCCTGAGGAGGAAGAACCCAGGAACAGGAATTCGCCACCGCCACACCAGTACACCTGAGCCAGCCAGGAGACCCCAAGAAGAGATCGTTGACTTGTCCGATGAAGAGGAAGACATTGTTGAAGAGGATGAGCCGATCCCGCCATTGGGTGGACAATAAAGGTGTGGTATAAGCCGGGTGTGAATCTCTGTTTCACATCACCGACTCATGAGCCTGCTTCAGACCTACTACAGACTGGGATGCAGCTGTAGAATACGCTGCGAAGAGCATACACCCTCTTGAAGACACCTACTGGAAGGTTAGGGTGTGCATCACCATCAAGGATGAGCAGAAAGACGTATCAGCTGGATTCAAACTATGCGCACCATGGTCACCGTGCTACCATGGAGGACGGCATAGAAGATGCAGCCGCTGAAGCTTGCATAGGCCTCCGTGGTCGCCGATTCGAGGTTGAAGGATGATCAATATCGATTCCTTCCTCATCAACACCCAGAATTGGGATGGGCGATGATGGACCCAGCACGGCATGGATCCAACCACGGAAGCGATGGTACACTTTGGTTACGAGTCGTGTCAAGGATTCGCCGATTGGAGGATCAATTGAAGGCTCAGCAGAAAGCAATCAAGAGGCACCAGCAAGTGATAGACGAACAAAGGGTGTGCCTCAATTTGCCAAGATGTATGAGGAGCTTCCTCATAAGTATCGCCCCTAGATGTTGGAGTCCCTCTTTATGTAATAGCACGATAGTAGAACGAGTGAGTCGAGTTGGGTCGAGTTTTTAGTGCGGTGTGACATTGCGTGTTTAGTTGATTTGTTCTTATGTTTATGCATGAGTTGGATCTTTGTAATGTGTGCTGGAACTTTGTGGGCATGTCCGCAAGTTTCATATTTAAGAATATTAAAGTTTGGGTCAATAAATAAATAGTTGGGTTTTTACATCTCGCTCTTCGGAATCTGTTTTTCGGAGCAGTCTGCCTTTATCTTAATGCCAATAAAATATACACGACCAAAAATTATGAAATTTTGGGAATAACTAGACTTAATTACTTTCCAATGCCTCTGGAATCACCCCCATATCTGATCTGGTTCGTGAGATATCTCTGTTTCAAGTTAAAGTTACTGCACAGTCTGGAATCTGGGAACAGTTTCGGTTGTATCCTGTTTTGAGTAATCTAACGACAGAATCTGGGAAAGTGGTCTGAATAAAAGTTGTAGAAAATTTCGTAAGCTTTCCAACCATATAAAGTACATCCTATTTGGATTTCTGGAACTCGAGATATGACTGTTTTACAGAACTGCTGATGTTGAGACTCGTCCAGAAAATTTTCAGAATGTATTCTAACTTGGAAATTTAAATTTGAATATTTGATACAGATGTCTGGAAGAGGAAGAGGCCGAGGTCGTGGAGGTGTTCCCCCACATCCACCACCACCACCACCGACTATTGAACAACTCTTGGCAATACAGACGCAGCTCATGCAAACGTTGGTGCAGAATCAGCATAATCAACAGGGTGGTGGAGCCCCACGTTGATAAGCGTGGTGAATTCTTGAAGGGCCATCCCCCGGTGTTTCTCTCGTGCCACCGATCCACTGGAAGCAGATGATTGGCTTCGTGCATAGAGAGGCAGCTCAACATAGCTCAATGTGATAATCAGCAGAAGGTGTTGTACGCTTCGGGACAGCTTCAGGAGAAGCTCAGGACTGGTGGGAGTCATTCGAGTATGGGTCCCCAACGCTCCTCCTGTTACCTGGCAGGAGTTCAAGGAATTTCAGATCTTATCACATACCAGAGGGATGATAGAGCTCAAGCAAGAGGAATTTAGAGCTTGAAGCAGGGATCCATGTCTATCGCTGAGTACCGTGACAAGTTTGCTCAGTTGTCACGTTATGCTCCTAATGAAGTGGCTGATGATGCTGATAAGCAACGCCGCTTTCTCAAAGGTCTGTATGATGGTCTGCAGCTCCAGCTTATGTCAAACACCTACCCCAACTTTCAGACGCTGGTGAATCGCGCTATTGTTATTGACAACAAGCGCAAGGAGATGGAGGCCAAGAAGAGGAGGCTTCAGGGACAAGCCTCTGGGAGCAATACTCGTCACGTACCAACCCAGCAAGGCTTCCAGCAGAGGTTTCAGGGACCACCCAGTCAGTGGAATCGTGGTCAGTATCCTCAGCGCAACCCGAACCAGCAGCAAGTTAGCAATGCACGTCCTCAGCAACAGAGTGGTCCACAGACACCACGACAGGGAACCCCCAACAGTACCCCCATGAAGACGAGTGCACCTAGTACTTCCCAACGTATGCTATCGTTGTGGAGAAGTTGGGCATTATGCTAATCACTGCCCCAGGAAGCAGAATCTGCAGACACCCCAGGGTCAGCAGGGTAATCAGAAGGGAACGCCGTAGAAGCCAGCACCCAACACAGGGAGGGTGAACCATGTGTCTACCGAGACGGCGCTTGCGGAACCAGAAGTCATGCTTGGTACGTTCAATGTCAACTCAACCCCTGCCACTGTTCTTTTTGATTCCAGAGCTTCGCATTCATTTATATCGCAAGCATTTGTTAGAAATCATAGCATACCATTATGTGCCATGCAAAATCCCATGTTAGTAAACTCACCGGGTGGAAGTATGCAAGCTGCATATCGTTGTCTTCCGACTAGTCTATCTTTAAGGGGGGTAGAGTTTAAAGTGAGTCCCATTGTGTTGAGAGCATCCGGTATAGATGTGATTCTGGGAATGGATTGGATCATGAAACAACAAGCAGTGATTCAGTGTAAGGAAAAGGTAGTTGTTGTGACCGCACCCAGTGGAGAAAGAATCAGTGTTGATGTTGTCATACAAGCACAGCCGACCGCCACAGTGAACCAGCTTGATGATAGTGGCAACAAGGAGGACCCAGTGGTGGATGAATTTCCAGATGTGTTCCCCGATGATTTGCCAGGTATGCCGCCTGACCGTGATATTGAGTTTATTATTGAATTATTACCTGGAACTGCACCCATAGCTAAGCGTCCATATAGAATGGGGGTTAAAGAATTAGAAGAACTTAAGAAACAAATTACGGAGTTACAGGAGAAAGGTTTTATTCGTCCTAGTTCGTCACCTTGGGGAGCACCAGTTATATTTGTTGACAAGAAGGATGGTACTCAGAGGATGTGTGTCGATTATCGGTCACTCAATGAGGTTACTATCAAGAACAAGTATCCATTGCCTAGAATTGATGATTTGTTTGATCAGTTGAGAGGTGCCTGTGTTTTCTCTAAGGTTGATCTTCGTTCTGGCTACCATCAATTAAGGATTCGTGCAACAGATGTACCCAAGACAGCTTTTACTACGAGGTATGGTTTATATGAGTACACTGTTATGTCATTTGGTTTGACCAATGCACCTGCCTACTTTATGTACATGATGAACAAGGTGTTCATGGAGTTTTTGGATAAGTTTGTGGTGGTGTTCATCGATGATATATTGATATTCTCCAAAACAGAAGAAGAGCATGCTGAACATCTGAGGTTGGTGCTGCAGAAGCTTAGAGAACACAAGTTGTATGCCAAGCGAAGCAAGTGTGAATTTTGGTTGAGGGAAGTTTCTTTCCTTGGTCATGTTGTCTCCAACGGTGGTATTGCAGTAGATCCCGGTAAGGTGAAAGATGTGTTGAATTGGAAGCCACCAACCGATGTGGGACAGATTCGTAGTTTCTTGGGATTAGCTGGATACTATAGAAGGTTCATTGAAGGTTTCTCTAAGCTTGCCAAGCCAATGACAGCCTTATTGGAGAAAAATGCTAAGTTTGTGTGGTCCGAGAAGTGCCAAGCTAACTTTGAAGAGTTGAAGAAGAGGTTGACTACAGCCCCAGTGTTGACTCTGCCAGACTTGAATAAAAGCTTTTCGATCTATTGTGATGCATCTCGTTAGGGACTCGGATGTGTTCTTATGCAAGAGGGTAGAGTAGTGGCTTATGCATCTCGGCAGTTGAGAAAGCATGAGTTAAATTATCCTACTCATGACTTGGAGTTAGCAGCAGTGGTTCATGCCTTGAAGATATGGAGGCACTATCTCGTTGGACATAAGAGTGACATCTATACTGATCACAAAAGTTTGAAGTACATTTTCACTCAGGCAGATCTGAATATGAGACAGCGTCGATGGTTAGAGTTGATCAAAGATTATGATTTGGAGATACACTATCATCCTGGGAAGGCGAACGTTGTTGCCGATGCTCTTAGTAGGAAGAGTTATGCCAATGAGGTGCAAGTGACATCGATGTCCAGTGAGTTGTGTGCTGAATTTGAGCGACTGAATTTAGGTTTTGTTACCAATGCAGTGGAGTTGGTGTTGGAGCCTAAATTAGAGCAAGAAATACGTAAGGGTCAGTTACAGGATGCGAAGTTGAAAGAGATAGCGGAAAACATAGTGATTGGTAAGGCACCAGGTTTCCGCATGGACGACAATGGAACTCTGTGGTTTGGGAAAAGACTGTGTGTGCCTGAGGATAAGGCTATACGTGAGGCAATTCTTCGTGAGGCACATGAGTCTGCTTATTCTATTCATCCTGGAAGTACCAAGATGTATTTAGATCTAAAAGAGAAGTACTAGTGGTACGGACTCAAAAGAGATGTTGCTGAATATGTTGCTTTGTGTGATACCTGTCAGAGGATCAAGGCTGAACACCAAAGACCTGCAGGATTGCTACAACCAATGAAGATACCTGAGTGGAAGTGGGAAGAAGTTGGTATGGATTTTATAGTTGGGTTACCACGTACTCAGAGAGGTTATGATTCAGTCTGGGTAATAGTGGATCGTTTAACTAAAGTTGCTCACTTTATACCGGTCAAGACTACTTATAATGGACCAAGGTTAGCTCAGTTATATATGGAGAGAATAGTGTGTCTACATGGAGTTCCCAAGAAAATTGTGTCTGATCGAGGTACTCAATTTACATCTCATTTTTGGCAGCAAGTACATAGTTCGTTGGGAACCAAGTTGAATTTTAGTACAGCATATCATCCTCAGACAGATGGGCAAACCGAGAGAATTAATCAGATATTAGAGGATATGTTGAGGGCTTGTGCGTTGCAGTACGGAACAAGTTGGGACAAAAGTTTGCCTTATGCAGAGTTCTCGTACAACAACAGTTATCAGAAAAGTCTCAATATGGCACCTTTCGAAGCTTTATATGGACGAAAGTGTAGGACCCCGTTGTTTTGGAACCAAACGGGGGAAACTCAAGTGTTTGGACCAGATGTTCTAAGAGACGTAGAAGAGCAAGTAAGGATGATCAGGGATAACTTGAGAGTGGCTCAGTCTCGACAAAAGAGCTATGCCGACACTAGAAGAAGAGAATTGGTTTTTGAAGTAGGTGATTATGTGTACTTAAAGGTGTCCCCTATGAGAAGTGTGAGGAGGTTTAACCTGAAAGGGAAGTTAGCGCCAAGGTATATTGGACCTTTTAAGGTTTTAGAGAGACGTGGAGAGGTAGCTTATCAGTTAGAATTGCCTGAGAGTTTGTCGGGTGTACACGATGTGTTCCATGTATCTCAGCTAAAGAAGTGTTTGCATGTACCTGAGGAACAGATACCGTTAGAAGAGCTTACAGTTAAGGAAGATCTCACTTATGAGGAGTTTCCAGTCAAGATTTTAGAGACAGCAGAAAGAGTTACCAGGAGCCGAGTTATAAAGATGTGCAAGGTTCAGTGGAATCGGTATGCAGTAGATGAGGCTACTTGGGAAAGAGAAGAGGATCTGAGAAAAACATACCCACAGTTATTTGAGTAAGCATCGTCCGAATCTCGAGGACGAGATTCATTTTAAGGGGGGTAGAATTGTAACACCCTAAATTTTACAACAATTGAAACTAGGGAAAAGTTGATTTACTAAGCATTTTTGTGAGCATTTAAGTTTAGGAAGAATAATAAAATTTATCAAATTAAAAGTTAACATAGGTTAACAATAATGAATGTGCATTCATGCTGCTGCATATAAATTTTTGGAATGGTTTGATTTGAACTCAAGTTTGAATATGATTTGAATTCTTGCTTTCAAAAATTTGCTTTGGAAAGTAATTGGAAAAAAAATGGAATTCTCTTCCTTCTTCTTTTCGGCCCGAAGGCCTGCTGCCGCGGCCCATTCCTTTTCTTCCCGCGCGGGCCGTTTTCTTTCCAGGCTGCTGTGTTTTTTTTCCTTATTCTCCCTGGCGAAGCGCGCGGCCCAGCGCTGCTGCCGCCGGCCCAGCTTCGCTGGCGCCAGCCGCGAGCCACGCCCGCGCATGCTTCCTCTGCAGCTGATCGGCCGGGCCCATAGGTCAGACCCGCCCCTTTCCTCTCGCCGTAGCAGAGTCGGACTCTGTTCCGCGTCGGTGCCGAAGTCCGGAGCTCCCACGATCCGTGTGCCGTCGCGCTCAAGTTTTCCGCCCCCATAAATAGCGGCCGTGCCCCTCCTCTCTCCCCAATCTCATCTAGCGCCTGTTTTCTTCGCCGAACAGCCGCAGCCGAGCTCCGACCCATTGCCGCCGCCGACCTCCGCGGTCAACTCGCGCCGGACCGCCCCAACTGCCTCTCGGTCCTCCGTTTCGGGTCCGGTGAGTTCTCCGTTCCTTCCTCTCTCTCTCTCTCTCTCTCTGTCTCTTTCTTTCGACGTGTAGCGCGCTGTGAGCCATGTACCGCAAGCTCCGGCATGCCGGCCATGGTGCTGCCGTGGTCAAGCCGCCGGCGTACTGTGCCGGCTGGGGTTTTTTTTATTTTATTTCGGCTGGATCGATTCCCATCCGTCGGTTTCTAATCCGACGGCTTATAAAAGAAGATACCCCTTCGGCTGTCAAAATTTCAAAAGAGACCCTCTCTTATTCCCTAATCTAACCCGCGGTCCTTTGCGCGTTTCACAGGTTACGTTTCCTTCTTTCGAAAGCGTATTTTGGTTCGGTTTTAATGAAATACGTTTTCAGCTATTCACAGTTTTGCCATTCAACTTGTTTTAGCCGTAAAATCTCCGTTTTAACTCCGATTAGATCCGTTCAAGTTGCGTTGGGTTCATAAATAAGTAATCTATACGTTTATGCTACTGTACAGTAGGTTTCCAACTTTTATAATTCGAGCTTAGATCTAATCTATTATTTGTCTATAGGAAATCTTGTTTAAACCATAACTTTTCCGTTTTAGATCCGATTTTTGTGATCTTTGCGTCTACGTGTTCATAGCGAGACGTAGATTCGTTTTCCAAACTTTTCATCTTGATTCTTTGTTGTTGGTGTACTGTTCTAATCTGTAGCCTTGTTTGCTTTGCATGATTGCTCCTGGATGCTTGTATGTTGCTGTGGTTATCGAGTATAGACGGTGAGCAGTTCTCGGAGGATCAAGGGTACGACTTTGACGAGCAGGACCAGCAGGTGTACATTGCTCAAGGCAAGTATAGCATGGGATCATCCTTGTTTCCTATTCACTTTAATTCATCAAATTCATATCGCATGTGTCGCCTTGATAGGGATTTCCTAGAATTGAACTATTACCTTGTCACCTATGGGTTATGCATATGGGTAGCTTTGCTAGAGCTCAATTGAACCATGATCTTGTAACTTGACTAATGGTATATGCAATAAACGCTAAAATATGACTTCTTAGCAACATGGAAATAGGGGGCTGGAGTGTTTAGCTACTTTCTAAATGCTTCAGATTCCTCTCCCTAAGGACTTATCTGTAGTGATCATCCGGGACTTACAGTACAGCTGTGAGGGCTACATGGCTCTGGCTTTAGCTCAGTATGAGGACCCTTTTCTAGCTTGTTAGTGGTTACCTTTATTGGCGTAAGAATGGCTTGACGAATCGGGTATAGGACAGCCTCTACTCTTATGTGTATAGCCGTGAAGGAATTGTGCCATTTGACAGGGGGTTCCTATAACTGTTTGCCAAGTGAATCTAATGGCCCTAACTGGTTAGACGAACCTTTGAAAGGCTTCATAGTGACCCCTGCCTGCTCACCTTGGAAGTGTTTTGGGAGTTATAAACCCGGGCTTATGGGAATCACGACTCACAGTGAAAGTGTACAACCTCTGCAGAGTGTAAAACTGGTATATCAGCCGTGCTCACGGTCACGAGCGGCCTTGGAACCCTTATGGAATAGATGAACACTAAGTAACATTTGATTATGCTATTCATTATTCATGTTTACATTTGATCATGTGTTTGGCAATGGGAATTGAAACAACTTGATGCTACTCATAAGCTAAAATTGTGACAACTAAAAGCTGAACGCTGTTGAACCGTGTCTAGCCTTTTGAGCCTCATGAACCCCGTGTTACACTTGTTGAGTACGACATGTACTTACGCTTGTTTATTTTCATTACTTGGATAAAAATCCCGGATGGGTAACAGATGACCTTGAGAATGATGATTTCCCTGAGGACTACTAGACTTGTGGTCAACCAGTCGACGTCCCTGTGAATTGGAGCTTCCGCGAGAGACCTTTCTATTATTTCCGCTATATTTACGTGATCACTCTGTCTTATTCGTGATGTAATAAACATTTGTGATGATACTATTCATAATTTGTCAGCTTATGTGTGTGACTGACCTCTGGGCGCACATAAGATTTTGCACTCCATTTTATCCTTAAAATTGGGTGTGACAGATATCTTATAATTTGTTATAAAGTGAGTTCAGCCGATACCAAACAAATATATTGTTATTGTTTTTCTTACTTTTTTTCCCATCTTGGTTAGTAGTCTTGCTTTGCTAACTTATTCAATGTTCACAAATCAGTCCTGAGCTCTAGCGAGTCTGGAGCATTATCCTTTGTTGTTCTTATTCATAAAACAGACAACGCTTTGCTGTAGTCAAAGAAATTATCTCTTTACTAGTTTGCTCGAAAGCTAGTCGTAGAGTTCTAAGAAAATGAAGCAAATCTAGTCATTGATGATTTCTATGTTTTTCTCCGTCTGTAAAAATTGTATAAGTATCAATGTTGACTTTAAGGACAATTTTGACATATGTAACTGTACAAGTATAAATGTTGTCTTTAATGAAAATTTTATTTTGAGATATGTTTACCCAATTCTGTGGTTGATAAGTATGTGAACTGCTATGGATATTGAAAATGCTTTAAATTGCATGTAATGTGAAATTTATTATATAAAATTATGTCAGTTCATAGCGATAAATTATTGGTTGCTAAAAAGCTTTATATCGTCAAACCAATAGTCGCTAAAATTTTCTAACAGATTATTTGTCGGTATAAATATTAGCGTTCACTTATCAGTCGGTATAAACAATGTTGGTCAGTATAGATTCATACTGACGCCACTTACCACGACTGTTACATCGGTTCGTATAACATTATAGCGACCCATCATTCGCTGTAACAACTTATAGCGACTCTTTTGTAGTCTATAGGTTGGCTGTGGTATAGTGTGAGTGTGTATGCCGATCCATATCTATTCAGTTCAAGAGTCCTAGAGTTGTACGCTTCTTTAACTGAAGAAGCCAAAGACTAGGCCGCCTATAGAAGAAAGTATATGGCTGATTTGATATCACCTACTCACACCATTCCGAGTTATAAGATATTTTGGTTGTTTCACATACATAATTTTTGCTATACACTTAGATATATACTATGTTTAGATATATAGTAAAACAAATGTATGTAGAAAAGGCAAAGCATCTATAATTTGTTATAAAGTGAGTTCAGCCGATACAAAACAATATATTGTTATTGTTTTTTCTTACTTTTTTTTCCCATCTTGGTTAGTAGTCTTGCTTTGCTAACTTATTCAATGTTCACAAATCAGTCCTGAGCTCTAGCGAGAGTCTGGAGCATTATCCTTTGTTGTTCTTATTCATAAAACAGACAACGCTTTGCTGTAGTCAAAGAAATTATCTCTTTACTTTTGCTCGAAAGCTAGTCGTAGAGTTTCTAAGAAAATGAAGCAAATCTAGTCATTGATGATTTCTATGTTAAGTTTGAGTATCAACACAATTTATGTTTAGATCAGAGGCATCAAAAGAGAGAAGAATGCTGGAAGCTCAGAATAATGCGAACCAAAGCAACAGCTGGCTAACTAGAGGTGAAGAACATATGGTTTATTCATGGACCAACAAAATTGTACCAGAAGTGCACAGGAAGATTTTCTACAGTCCAAAAAAGAATGGAGCTTGTGGAGGATGCTCTTGCAAGAAGGAATGATGATGCCGTATTTGCATGGGAAATAAAAGCGTGTACGTAGATGCTAATAATGGTGATAATAGAGTTATCCAAAACAAAGGGATGTGCATTTTCAGACTTAATGGGCGGCAGAAATGGACAAATAAAACGTGCATGCATCTACTCGACACGTAGCAATAATTATTAAGTGTATTATGTTCCGGAGAGAAGTTGGCTTAGTGTTCTAGGTCCACATCCCCTTCAGGCTGACTCGGCTTGTTCCGGAGAGAAGTTGGCTTAGTGTTCTATGTCCACATCCCCTTCAGGCTGACTCGGCTGAAAAGCAGTTCTAAGCGAACAGGCTGGCTCCACATCCCCGTCAGGCTGTCACACTGATCCGTACAGCTCGGTAGACTGCTGGTGTGT